>NC_136270.1:103513953-103758953 GCF_964187855.1 Myxine glutinosa
CCGTAGCTAGGAGTGCATCATAAAGGCCGAGCACCGTAGCTAGGAGTGCATCAAAAAGGCCGAGCACCGTAGCTAGGAGTGCATCATAAAGGCCGAGCACCGTAGCTAGGAGTGCATCATAAAGGCCGAGCACCGTAGCTAGGAGTGCATCATAAAGGCCGAGCACCGTAGCTAGGAGTGCATCATAAAGGCCGAGCACCGTAGCTAGGAGTGCATCATAAAGGCCGAGCACCGTAGCTAGGAGTGCATCATAAAGGCCGAGCACCGTAGCTAGGAGTGCATCAAAAAGGCCGAGCACCGTAGCTAGGAGTGCATCATAAAGGCCGAGCACCGTAGCTAGGAGTGCATCAAAAAGGCCGATCACCGTAGCTAGGAGTGCATCATAAAGGCCGAGCACCGTAGCTAGGAGTGCATCAAAAAGGCCGAGCACCGTAGCTAGGAGTGCATCATAAAGGCCGAGCACCGTAGCTAGGAGTGCATCAAAAAGGCCGAGCACCGTAGCTAGGAGTGCATCATAAAGGCCGAGCACCGTAGCTAGGAGTGCATCATAAAGGCCGAGCACCGTAGCTAGGAGTGCATCAAAAAGGCCGAGCACCGTAGCTAGGAGTGCATCATAAAGGCCGAGCACCGTAGCTAGGAGTGCATCATAAAGGCCGAGCACCGTAGCTAGGAGTGCATCAAAAAGGCCGAGCACCGTAGCTAGGAGTGCATCAAAAAGGCCGAGCACCGTAGCTAGGAGTGCATCATAAAGGCCGAGCACCGTAGCTAGGAGTGCATCATAATTTTTATGGAGAAGGTATCATAATAAATGCCCAAGATTATGGACACCACCAATGGCTAAGAAAATGGCAAGGTTGAGTCAATTGGACAAGTGTAGGCGCTGCATAATCGAAACAGAAAACACCATTCATCTTCTCTTGGGATGCATAAACATTGTCAGAACAGCTGTACACATAAAGACATAACAGAGTGTGCAGATGAATCCACTGGCATATCTCATAATAACTTCAACATTGCAACCCAATAAAGCAGGAAGAGAGCTGGAGGGTATGCTCATCATGAGTGACGCACTATTTTTTATTTTTTTTTGTAAGTATCTCAGAATAATGAAGGAGCTTGTACATAAATTACAGAAAGGACAAGGATATTAGGAGATAGTAGCGAAGGAATAGATGAATCAACACGTGGTATTTGAATGAGGGAACCCATCATCCCAGTTCCACGGTGTGTATGAGAGATAGACAGCTCAGATATGGGGATGTCAAACAGGTTTTGACTTGAGCCATGTCATTTCCACAGGCTGTACCCAGGTTGGGCATTCCCTGTTCCCATCTGAACCCCTAGCTCATGATTCTGAGAATCCAGGTTCAAAACAAACATATGTAAGGTCCTGGGGATGGGTGAGAATAATGAAAATAGAGATTACATAAAGCAAGGGGCAGTCTTGGAGAGTGTCACGTGGGGGAAGGTTCTGGTGGTGGAGTTTAGGGGGGGGGGGGGGGGGGGAAGCAAACAGCATTGTTAGGCAGCTATAGGTAAAGGTTCTATGTTGTATTTGGAGGGGAATTAATTATAAACAAGCATTCTGAGTATTGCGCTGCAATACATGTCCCCAACCGGCAGTCTGTCGTCCGGAAAACTGTTGGGGAAATTACCAAAGTTCAAAGTGCCATAACTTTGTTAAAAATGCTCGAAACGTCGTGAAGTTCGAACTTGATCTGTAACTTATCATGAGGAAACCATGTACCAAGTTTGAAATCGTTAGTATTAAGAGTTTAGAAAAAAAGTCCGGAAAACTGTTCTTTGCGTGTCGGACTGACGGACGGTGGGACGGAGTGCAAACCTATAGTCCCCTCCGGTGTACACCGGTAGGGGCCACTAATAAAAAGGTAGTGTTTGCACTGTATAGGAATTTAGTGAGGCCTCATCTGGAACATTGTGTTCAGTTTTTGTCACCACATCTGAGGAAGGTTATACTGTAGCTGTCATAGAGAGGGTTCAGCATTTAGTTAAGAGATTGATTCCAGGGCTAGCTAGACTAAGCTGTGAAAAGCAGCTGAAGGAGACAGGATTTTGTACTTCTTCATCTACTTTCTAGCCAGCACATGGCTGAGAGTAGTGTCAATGACTGAGTGGGGGAAGGAGGGGAGGGGGGTGGGTCTGTCCCATTGATGCAGCTCCCCTGTAGTTTAAAAGGCAGGAATTTGAAAATTGCTCAGGGTGTTGGCGATAGCTCGCTTACTCTTAACAAAGGACACCGAGGGATGTTTAACGTCCACCAACTAATGCTGGCAGACATGACGCCCGGTTTAACGTCCATGTGAGGGACAGCAAACGGATTGATGCCTCACCCTGCCTGCGAGACATCAGGATGACAGTTTGGAGCTGGGCCAACATTCTAGCCCAGGTTAGACAGCTCAGAGGCAAGTGGGAATTTCTACATTGGAAAGGTGACCATTACGAGGGGATCTGAGAGATAATGAAGGGTGTGGACAACATAGGTGCGGTCGAGTTTTTCAGCAGAATGTCCTACATTGTTAGGACCAGGGGCCTTAGCTTGAAAGTAAAGAAGATGAGATTTAGGACAGTAGGTCTCTCAGCCAGAAAGTATGGAATGGCCTCCCTAGAAAGGTAGTGGTAGCATAAAGAGTAGATATGTTTCAATTCAAATGATATAGGTACCTAGATACATTGGAGATAGAGAGGTACAGGGATATTGGCAGAACTTGTAGGTATCTTGTGTGTGCATGGGTGATGTCTTCTGGGGTTTTTGTAGCGCAGGCATGATGGGCCGATTGGCCTCTTCCTGTACCTAAGTTCCTTCTTTGTGTGTAACTTCAATAAAACGTAATTTATATATTTGGACAATGTCTACTAAGGTCCAGATGTGTAATTCATGTAGAGGTAGATGACATCTACTAATGCCCTCCTACATGTGTCGGGGTCTCGGAGGTACACGTTTCAAATTTATCCATCACGAGTTTTATATCAAAAATAAATAAATAACAAAGCATCATATTTGCATACCAGAAGAGTTGAAAGAGAATCTAGCTGAGTATAAGAAAAAAGGAAAAGGAAGAGAAAAGGGGTCAAATTGGATGTGTGAATAACAAATAAGATCGATGTAAATGTGGATCTTTCAGAAAAGTCTTATAAAACAACAACATATTTCATGCAAGTAATACTAAGTTATAATAATATTGTTATGGATTCGGGGGTCAGCTCTCCCCTTATCAAGGGGGGTTTAATCCCCTTGTCCTTTAAGCTGGCCGTCCCGAGTCCTGGAGCTATTACGTCACTTCCGGTCAGCGCTGAATAGGGTGGTAGGCCAAATTGTTCCTATTACCGAATTACCAGCGCCTTCCGGGAAGCGAGGAAATGAGCCCCGCCCGAGCCGTGGCGTTATTGGACACGCCGAGCGAAGCGAGCCGCGACTCAGGCCGTTAACAAAGACTAACCTGATTCTAGCGGTTCCGAAATTGTGCCACAGGTACTCAATGGAAAGAAAGGACGGAGGCGATCGGATTAGGGAAAAACCAAGAAATAACAAGGTGATTTATTAAGAATATACAGGAGGAAAGAGGAAACGAAAGGAATGTACAAGAAGAAGAAGAAGCAGGACACAGGGCAGGCTTAACTATACAGTCTTAACTTACAACCCCAGACAAACATACACACTCACACGGGATGGTAGCTGGTAGGGTGGAAGGTCCAGGTAGACGTCTAGGCTCCTCATCCGGTCCCAACTCGTGCCGTGGTGGTGGTGGAAAAAGGCAGCAGGCCGGCAGCGCGCCGCGTGTCGTTGACCGCGAGCGGACCTTACATATAGCGGGGGGACTGGGATGCTGCGTACGTAATAAACGTATATCGTGTCAAACGCCCTCTCTCGCTCAATGTTCGTATGCAAGAGCGCCACTGAACAGGTTCTCTGTGCAGTCCGAAGCAGTACCACAAGCCGTCTCTCCTCGAAGTCCGTAAAGGGGGCTCTGCGCAGTTTCGTCTCTCTCATCGGACCTCCGCACAAGAAGTCCCCGAAAGAAGTGCGTCAAAGGGCTTTGCGCTCGTGCTTATATATCGCGCTTCAAGATCACTACGCGCTCCACAAAGTCCACGCCCGCCAGTGATATTTCATCAGCCCTGGTTGGCTGGTGGGGACTTACCGGCCACGCCTTTGATGGTGAGTTGACGTGGCCACACCTTGTTCTTGGCGCTCCGCCCCTTTCTTCCTCGAGCCGACCGCATGGTCAATGGCGGCGCCTGTGCGAACGCTAACCAAGGCACGTAACAGAATTTGGAGAGAGGTCGCAAAATGAACGAAATGAATTGGGGACCTACTCTTATTTAATTGATGCAACGCAGATTCAACTATTGGAAACACAGCCTTATCTGAAACACATAATAAGGAAATAACTAAAGTTCCTATGGTGGCCTACGTGTTGCATATGGACTAACTAAGGGTGCAACCTTTAACTTTATTAAATGACGGGATATTTACAAGAGTTATTTACAACAAGTGTGGGTTATAAAACCACAACAATATGTATAACAGACATTATAGCAGAAATTGAAGAATATAAATAACAGGTGAAAGCAAGATTTAAAAAACTATATCCATCAGTTTGGCAGCATAAGGCGTATGTTTAGTAAACAAATAAAAACGGAGAAAGAGTAATCTTTTTATTTAATGTGGATCACATAGAGGGAAATGTGAATGCAGGAGGAGGTCATTTGGTCCACCATGTCTATTGCCTTGTCCACACCACAGGAATTTCATCAGCATGACAGAAAGATGATCCTCTATCTCTAAATTTGTTTATTTAAACAACAAAAAAATGTGGCTTACTTGTCCAAACTGATGTGAGCCACCTTTAGCATGTCCATCGTCTTTTGTGGTCTAAAAGTTGTTACTGCTAAAATATTGTTGCGGATATGGGACTTGGCCTCAATATCCGCTTGTAAATACTCCCCTATTTCCCCAATACTCCCCAACTATCCCCAATCCCCCATTCCCTAGTCCCATTGCCTGTAAATAACACTCTGTAGAACCGACCTTCCCCTTTTTCCCCCATTAAATGTCGTGCCCAGGTTCACCGCATCTCACGTAGACAACTATAGGACATCTTGCTAGTTATTCTTAGTCTATGTCAGTTAAGGACTCGTTTCCATTAATTCTGACTCTTCGTTGCACCAGAATGTGATTGTATGGCACCAGTAGTGAGTTTAGGACCTCCCCTTACCTCCTCCAATCTTCCCCATGAAACAACAACTACAACAACAACAACAACAATAACAACAACTACAACAACAGAGGGGCGCGGCGCGGGGGAGTGTGCGTCCTCACTCCGGCTTGGTTAGCCGCCATTGCCATGTGCGCCCACGGGGTTACCACGAAGGGGCTGGCTGTCGGCCCCTCGTCAAGGGCGGAGCCGGCAACCCCCCCGCACGCACCCAATGAGAAGCAACGGGCCGATTCCATCTGGGGCGGAGCTAACGAGCCGAGGGCGTGTCACTCCCCGCCAGATATGCGCCGCCACTTACCGGATGTGAGGTCAGATGCGCCCCGAGCTTGAAGAAGAGACAAGTCGCGACCTCGAGCGCTGAGAGAGACCTCCCGCATCTCTGGACCGGACCGGGTCGATTCTGTCCTTGAGCCAAGAGTGCACCTTGAGCCATCGACTACCCGCTTTCCTTGCCATCAATCCCCGTGTGAGTCAGTTTTGTCCTGTTTATCTGTCGTCTGTCGGGGCTAGTATAAGACCGTGTTTAAGTGCCTATCTTCCCATGCTGTCCCTCTCATTCCTGTAATCTAACCTTCCGCCATAATATAACCTCCTCCAGAGGTCTTGAGAACCGTATCCCTGGTGTCGTGTCCTTTTAATCCCAGCCGTTGTGTCCTTTTCCTTCATTGATCTTGCGTAGCGCGACTCGGCCAAGGTTCGAGTATAATCGGGTAAACGTGCAGACGCGGTCATACCAAACCGCTCGGTAAACCAACATCCACAACCGCGTCTGTAACAATTGGTGTCAGGAGTGTCGGATTCGGACCTGGGACTAAATTCATTTAGCCCAAATTTTGGAACACCAATTGTACCACTAGGGTAACAATTGGTGTTGGGGAGGTAGAATTCGATCCGGAGCGCGTTTCCCGCGCTCGAAATTATAACGGCGAAATTTGATTTGTTTTACGGAAATAAAAACCCGAATTTTGAAAGTCGCGCTATGGCGGATCAAGACAGCTGGGGTCCGGTAGGGGAGAGTGAGGCAGGGTCGGTCCAGGACCAAATTGAGGAACGCGAGGAGAGCGAAGCAGCGAGGGTAGCAGACGCACAAAATAGCGTCGTTGTGCCCGACGTTGGGGGGGCGCAAAATGGCGCCTCGCTGGTCACCGCGCCCGCGACCGTGGCAGCGCCCCTGGTGGATCCGAACCTTTTTATGTTGCAAATGAGGGCCCTTATGGAACAAATGGGTGAGCAATTGGGAGACCAAATTAGAGGTTTGAAAAGCAGTATGGGACAAATGGGGAACCGGATGGAGGCTCAGAATGAGCAATTGGGGGTAATGAGGGACGAAGCGAGGGGTACCGGTGAGGGGTTAGACAATAATTTTAAGGGATTAGACAAGAAATTTGGGAAATTAGACAATAGATTAGGGGAAATACAGGAGGGGTTAACGGGGGTAGAAAACAGAATGGCCGCTCAAGAGAATCAAATGGAAGGGATGCAAAAAGGGTTAGAGGGGTTAGAAAACACCATGGAAGGCAAATTGAGGGACATGAGGGACCAAGCGGAAAGGGAAGTTAAACAAATGGGGCAGCAGATAGAGGGGGTCAGAATGGGGGTAGAAACTAAAACTAACCCCATCCCCCCATCCATTGAGGATGGAGGTCCTCAATGCCAAACAGGAAATTAGAGCTGTCTCCCTCGACATATCACGTGCCTTCGACACGGTCTGGCACCCCGCTCTGCTCACCAAACTCTCCTCCTTTGGTATCCATGGAAATCTCCACGCATGGCTGGCGGACTTCCTCTCTAGTCGTCGTCAACGTGTGGCCCTGAATGGGTTTCTCTCATCTCCTCTTCCTGTTCAGGCTGGAGTTCCCCAAGGCAGTGTTCTGGGCCCCGTGCTTTTTCTGGTCTTCATCAATGATCTCTCTGACTCTCTCGAAAATCCTCTCTATCTCTTTGCTGATGACTCCACTCTCTGCCGCTCCATTCCTCTTCCCTCAGATCGGCAGTCTGCTGCCTCCTCACTCTCTGAAGACCTGGACAAAATCACAGACTGGTCAAACAAGTGGAACATGTCTTTCAATCCTGACAAATCTCACACTCTTACTATGTCTCTCCGAAAAGATCGACTGGACAACCCTCCCATCTACTTTCTCAACAATCCTCTCCAAGAAGTTCTGTCGCTCAAGATTTTGGGTCTCACTATCTGCCATGATCTTTCTTGGGAAAACCACATTTCCAAGCTGGCCTCCAAAGCCAGTCGCCGACTGGGCATCCTCCGTCGTGCGAAGTCCTTCCTCGGCACACCTGAGCTCCTCACCACATACAAGGCTTTCATCCGCAGCTCAATGGAATACTGTTCTCCCCTATGGGCCGGTGCTCCTGCCTCACACCTAGCTCGGCTTCACGCTGTTGAAACCAAAGCTTTCAGAATTATTGGAATCTCCCGCGATGAAGCTATCTCTGAGGGCCTTTCACTCACTCACCGCAGGCAGGTAGGTGGTCTTTCTGTCTTCTACCGACTCCTCTCCGGCCTTGCACCCCCAGCTCTCTCTGTGCTCTGTCCCCCAAATATTCCTACAGGTCGCACAAGATCTGCCAGCAACCCTCTGATGGTTAAACTGCCGAAATCTCGGCTCTCCGCTCACCTTCACTCTTTCATTCCTCTTTTCTCCCGCCTCTGGAACAAACTCCCTCACTCCCTTCAATCCCACTCCTCCCTCCAGGTCTTTAAAACAGCTGTTCACCACCATCTCTTATCTTCCCCCATCCAAAACCTTGATCTTTTCTACCCCCGCTAATTCACCCCAGATCCACCTTGTTTGAAATTCCAACTTCTTTCCTGGAAGTCCTGGCAGTGTCCATATGTTTTATACCTCTCCCACTGCCCCCTTCCCACGCCCCCCCCCCCCAAAGCCCTCGCCCTCTCTCAGATCTCTCGATGTCTCCATGTCTCTCGGTCCCTGCTCTCAAATGTTGTGTTTGTGTCCTTCCCCCTCTCTCCCCATCTTGTCTACCGCTCCCTATGTTATATGTTTTATGTGTCGGTTTGTCTTTCTGTGTGATTAATGTTCGCTCTTTCACGAGCCTCGATATTGTATACAAAAAAAAAAAAAAAAAAAAAAAAAAAAAAAAAACTGGATGCTCACAGGGAGGAAATGGAGCAGATGAGGGTGGCATCTGGGCAGGAGATGCAAGTGATGGGAGAGGAGATCAGAAGAGGTGTGAGTGAGGAGGTCGGAGGAGTGCGCGAGGAGGTGAGGCACTGTAAGGAGCGCATGGAGAAGGAGGTGAGAAAGGGGACTGTAAAGTTACAAGGGGGCATAGAGGACCTGACGCAGGAGGTGGAACAGCTGACGGAGGGACAAAAAGGACTAACGGAGCAGGTTCAAAGGAACACTGCGGTATTAGGATGGTTAAAAGCGACACAAAACGACATAAAAAACGACTTAATAGCGACAAAGAGGGAATGTCAGATGGTACGTGAGGGATTGACAATGAGGTTGGACGAGGTGATAGAGGTAATGGAGACGAAGGACCGGCAGGTGAGGACGCACATGGAAACGGTCAAGGTAGCCTTGGAGGACGAGCTTGAGGAGACGTACCGGGGAATAAAAGAGGTGAAGCAGAAATTAGAAGAAGTGGAAGAAGGGGTGAGCGAAATTAAGAAGCGACGGAGAGGGGATAAGAAAGAGATAAAAGAGGAGATAAAAGAATTGGTCCAAAGTCTGTGTTTGGATCGTGATGATGTGCTCATTAACCGGATGAGGGATTCGCAGGTGATGGAGGAGAAGCGAAGAGGAAGAGGACCCGGTGTAAGTGGTGACCAATATGGTCGTGCGTATGATGCGCCAGGGGATTTAAGAAGCTTGGAGGTCGAGATGGACCCGGGTGTTCGTGAGAGGCCGTTGGTGAAGTGTGCGACAGGTCTGGTGTGCGAAAAAGGAGGTGTGCAAGAAAGTCCGACTCTGGGGTGTGTGAGGAAAAAGTGCGTGCCAAGGAGTGAGGGTGCTGGCGAGAGTGAGTCGGTCGTAGCGCGTGTGCGAGGGAGCACATGGAAGCGTGGTGTGGTAAGTGTTACAGAGGGTGTGACGGGAGAGTGTGCGCAAGAGTGTGTGCGAAAAAGTTGTGTAACGGACAGGTGCCTGAGGAAAGAGTGCGCTGTCAAGAGTAAGGGTGAGTGCGTTGTCAAGAATGGAGGTGAGAGTAGTGAGAGTGACAAGGAGAGTGAGTTGGTTGTGACAGGTGAGCGAGGATGTACACCTGGGATGAAAGGATGCACACCTGGAATGGTAGAGCGTGAGTGGGAATGCACGCTGGAATTGGTGGTGAGGCACGTGGTTGGGTGTGCGAATGAGAGCACACCTGTGATTGTCACAGAGGAGGTGACAGAGGAGGGGGCGCGAAGAGGTGTGTTGGTGAGGTGTGCTACCAACGAATGTGTGCCAAGGTGTTCGGTGGCCAGGTGTGTGACCAAGGCTGTGAGTGGAATGGGTGTACCTGGGTGTGTAAGGAAAGGTACGAGGAGCATGGAAACGGCTGGATGTGTGAGCAAGGAACGGGCTGCGGGGTGTAAGCATGCAGGTGAGGCATCGAAGGTAACCGGGTTAGAGGTTAGGTCGACTTTTAGCCGAATCGGGCCCTCGGTGCGTGCTGGGCCTCGCTTTGAACGGCCGCGTCCGTGCTCCACTAGGCGGAGCGGGCAGCCCGATAGAAAGGGTCGTCATGGCGACCACTTTTTGTTGAGGCATTCCGGCAGGTCGAGATCGGGACATTGGATGGCTCCACGCCGAGATGGTGCGTGGGATCTCGGCCCGGGTAAGCCCCCGTCCCTGCCCCGAATGCCGGACGCATCCAGCCGCCGGCACAAAACAACCAGCATCCATTGCTTGGCTTTACGAAGCGGGCTTTGGACAGGAATTGGCGCACCGAGAGGCATTATTGAGTAGACTGGGTGATGAGGTTAGTGTTTTGGACCCAAAATTAGAGAAGAACAAAATTTGATGATTGGCAAGGGATTGGCAGTAGTGATTGGCAGATGATGGGTAGTGATTGGCAAATTTTTAATTTGTGGAAATTTGATGAGCAAAATTGGTAGTGAGCGATGGGCCCGGTGGGTAAGGGTGGCATCCCTGCCACCCTTCCCATATATGGGGCAAAGGAGCAATAGCTTATGGGGTGTATGGCAGTGAAAACTAGCCCGGGTGGGTTAGGTTATATTGTAGGGATCTAGCGAAGATGACATTAGGTGACGTTAAGATTAGATAGTGACTGATACCTGTAGTGGGGACGCAGGTAGTTTAGTGTGGATGATAATGACGAGGGAGCGCAATAGTTTAAAGGGACGACTGGGAAGCGCAAGTTTCAGAGGGGAGTAGTTAGATGAGATGATGCCGTGTGTGTGAAGATTGAACAGGTGTGATTGCACAGGTGTGCAACTGAACAGGTGAATGGAGCAGTGTATGAGGGAGTAGTGGTGATTGCGTGTTGTGTTGACCAAATGGTCCAGGAAGAGGAGGAGGGTGCAGGTGGCACCAGGTAGGATTGCACAGGTGTGCAACGACAGGTGAATGAAAGACAGGTGTATGGAATAAATGGTCTGGAGGATTGGAATGGATGGTCGTGGAGTGAGAATGGTGGAAATTGTGGAGTGGAGTGGATGGTGCGAAGGTGTGAATGGGGGAAGAGTGGACCCCCATCACGGATACCCGGGGCGGGTAGTGTAAGTGTTAGGTAGAGGGTATAGGTAAATTGTGGTTGGATATTGGCATTTGTGGTGCGGGTGAAAGAATGGTACATGGATGGGTGCATCAGTGTTGTGGAAATGGCTGGGCGTGTAGCCTGTTAGTGTGTGTAGTTGGTTTGGACACTCCACCACTGTGAGGATGTCGGCCAGGTGAGGCCGCAGGTGGGCTCTGGGAGCCGGTAGAGTTGTGGATGGGGCCCGAGGATCCGGAGGATGGACCCGGGTAGCCCAGTGCCAGAGAGGGCACCGAGTGGGGAGAGCGCCAGAGGGCCTTCCCCAGGTAGTTAGGTTAGGGTAAGGAGCAGGTAAGCTCGGAGGCAACTGCAGTGGTGGAGGTGTGCAGGTGGGTAGACCCGCTGGGAGAGGTACACGCCACAGCCCAGAAATTGTGCGAGGGCACCGGGAGATGAATCGGGGGAGTGAGACCCCAAATTGAAAAGCACCACAGTTTGGCCAATGGGAATTGGTTTTTTAGAACCCATAGTGTAAGAGGGCCAATGGTTTGGCCGGAGAAAGACCCCGGGTAGTGTAAAGTTGTTAAAGTCATTTAGGAAATAGTTAGGATTGATGAACCTGTCGCACCATACGCAGCCACTTACCTGTGGTGATGATGACTCCACACCTGTGTTTTCTTTGTTTTGGTGCAGGAAATGAGAATTGCTGTGAGGATTTGTGAGACGCATCACGACGTGGATGAGACATTGGGGTGATTCCATCTCTCCCTCCCTAGGAGGGACTGATGATGAATTGGTAATGGCAAATTATGATGTTGAGTTGGAAATGGCAAATTTTGATGAAAGTTGAAAATGGCAAATTTGATTGGTTAGGAGGGAGAGAAGACGAATTTGGTTTATGGGAGGAACGGGGAAGACAGTAGGGATGTTTGTTGATTTGTAAAGTAGATGTTTATGGGTAGTGTTGTGTTTTGTGGATACAGTAAGGGGTAAGGGAGGGGCCATGTAGGTTACCTGGTGGGGGGGGGGGGGGGGGCGTACGGTAGGAACGTACCTGTCTCACCTGGTTCCCATGTGCCCCCAGTGTGCATTACCTTGCATTGCGTGCACTTTTGCGCCCTTACCACCTTACTCACTTGTCTGCTTCTTTTGTCTCCCACCTCCGAGGATCTGGCTTTGGGGCAGAGAGAGAGGAGAGAGAGGTGCTGGCTACGCAGTTGTGGGCCTGCACTTTCGCTGCTTGCTGCCTGGATCGATACACCATATGGACCGCAATTTTGGTGGCCACCCACAATGGACCGCAGTTCTTTTGCGGCCAAGCACCACCCGTGGATGGACCTATGGGTCAACGTGGCACCTATGCCATACAGGTGAACCACTTTTAGTTGACACCACTGAAGGCCACAATACAGAAATGGACGCGGTTGGCGCCTTTCTTTATTTTTGAAAGAAGCCAGAAGGCCAAGTGCACCACACGAAGAGCAAGAGACACCTGCAGGGTTAGGGGTTGTTGAAGTTATTTTTATTCATTGAACAATGGTGACTGCACCGGATGGTGCTGACGGTGTGATGGGGTGGTGCTTTTGGTGCTTGGATGGGGTGCTCTGCACATTATTAAAGGCCGTAAGGCCACAGAGCACTCGTGGGTTGGTGTATCGATGCTGGCATGCGTGCTCTCTCTATGCATAACATCTGCATGTGTTCCTCCAAAAACAGGTCCTGGATCGTAGTGTAAATATCAGCGTAGTCTTGTAAATAATGCTCCCTACCGGCTGTATGTTTAGTTTGCGAATGCTTTCCGCGATTCGGTTATCCTGTGGGCGTGTTTCTGTGAGGAGAAGGGTGCAACGTCGCAGGGGGACATATTTACTCATTTGTGAATATCTGTAAAACTGTCGCACTCAGGGTAGAGTTAATAGTAGAGGGAACTACATCTGAGTGCCACACTAAAATAGGTAAAAATTTATCGGGTCGGGACGCCCCGAGGGTAGAGAAGGGTGCAATGTTGCGGATATGGGACTTGGCCTCAATATCCGCTTGTAAATACTCCCCTATTTCCCCAATACTCCCCAACTATCCCCAATCCCCCATTCCCTAGTCCCATTGCCTGTAAATAACACTCTGTAGAACCGACCTTCCCCTTTTTCCCCCATTAAATGTCGTGCCCAGGTTCACCGCATCTCACGTAGACAACTATAGGACATCTTGCTAGTTATTCTTAGTCTATGTCAGTTAAGGACTCGTTTCCATTAATTCTGACTCTTCGTTGCACCAGAATGTGATTGTATGGCACCAGTAGTGAGTTTAGGACCTCCCCTTACCTCCTCCCATCTTCCCCATGAAACAACAACAACTACAACAACAACAACAATAACAACAACTACAACAACAGAGGGGCGCGGCGCGGGGGAGTGTGCGTCCTCACTCCGGCTTGGTTAGCCGCCATTGCCATGTGCGCCCACGGGGTTACCACGAAGGGGCTGGCTGTCGGCCCCTCGTCAAGGGCGGAGCCGGCAACCCCCCCCCGCACGCACCCAATGAGAAGCAACGGGCCGATTCCATCTGGGGCGGAGCTAACGAGCCGAGGGCGTGTCACTCCCCGCCGGATATGCGCCGCCACTTACCGGATGTGAGGTCAGATGCGCCCCGAGCTTGAAGAAGAGACAAGTCACGACCTCGAGCGCTGAGAGAGACCTCCCGCATCTCTGGACCGGACCGGGTCGATTCTGTCCTTGAGCCAAGAGTGCACCTTGAGCCATCGACTACCCGCTTTCCTTGCCATCAATCCCCGTGTGAGTCAGTTTTGTCCTGTTTATCTGTCGTCTGTCGGGGCTAGTATAAGACCGTGTTTAAGTGCCTATCTTCCTATGCTGTCCCTCTCATTCCTGTAATCTAACCTTCCGCCATAATATAACCTCCTCCGGAGGTCTTGAGAACCGTATCCCTGGTGTCGTGTCCTTTTGATCCCAGCCGTTGTGTCCTTTTCCTTCATCGATCTAGCGTAGCGCGACTCGGCCAAGGTTCGAGTATAATCGGGTAAACGTGCAGACGCGGTCATACCAAACCGCTCGGTAAACCAACATCCACAACCGCGTCTGTAACAATATGTTGGAAATGATTATGAGCTACCTTGGTTAATTGCGAAGAACAACTCCTTACGAATGGGGTAATTCCCCTCAAATTATTGATGGGTTAATTCCCCCAGAATTTGGTGTTATGACTTGTAATACCCACTCCCACCCACTAGGGGCAGCACTATGGCCATAACATTTACATATAGAGTATTGGGGTCCTCACCTCACTCAAACCTGCAGACTCATATTTATAAGTAGTGAAGCCGCTTCAATATTTGGCGATGTCCTTCCTTCCATCTATCCATCTGTCAAAAATGAAGAAGAACCCTTCTAACCCACCGTGTTAATCCTAAAAGGTTCTGAAGTGTAATTATAAGGGGTTCTAAAGGGTAATTCTAAAGGGTAATTCTAAAGGGTTCTAAAGGGTAATTCTAAAGAGTTCTAAAGGGTAATTCTAAGGGGTTGTAAAATGTAATTCTAGAGGGTTCTAAAGTATAATTGTAGAGGGTTTTAAAGGGTAATTCTAATGGGTTATAAATTGTAATTCTAATGGGTTTTGTTTGTTTCTAGGCTTTTCCTATTTCATATTCAAAATACCAAGCTGAACTGCTTCCTTCAGACAAGGGTGCAATTTTTTTTTAACAACCTAAAACCTCCCCGTACATCCCCTGAATACAACCACCAGTTTTGAACTCATTGCATGCAGCGGT
Organism: Myxine glutinosa; assembly: GCF_964187855.1. Classification (NCBI taxonomy): domain Eukaryota; kingdom Metazoa; phylum Chordata; class Myxini; order Myxiniformes; family Myxinidae; genus Myxine; species Myxine glutinosa. The sequence continues at coordinate 103,528,663 of NC_136270.1, forward strand.
TCAGGAGTGCATAAAAATCAAACACACAAACACTTCTTGAATTATACATAGTATTAGTAACAGACTTAATTTTTTCTGCACAACCTGCTTTGTTTCCATATGTTATCCTACTCTCAATTCATGAAAACTAAGCGTGTCTCCAGTCGCTTCGCTGATGGGTTTAATCAAAGCCAGCATGTTGTATTTTACAAACATATTGCATGTCTATCTGTGAGTGTCAATGAGGATGTAAAAATGAAATAAAACATGACTGTGAAAAAGGATTGTAATAAAATATGAAGAAGAGGATTCGAAAGGAATGGCCTTGAGACAACAACAACAACAACAACAACAACAACAAGAATTTTAAGGCCATTTTCCCTGCTCTACATTGGAAGTCCCCATGACGGTCCCCATGACAATCTTCTCCATTTTGCCCTATTTTCTGCATCTATCCTTGTTAACCCCCTTGCCTGCATTTCTTCTTCCACCATCTTTAGCCAAGTCTTTCTCGGTCTTCCCCATCCTCTACTTCCTTCTACATTCATTTCCATCACTCTTCCCAACCAGTCACTTTCATCCTTCCTCAACTCATGACCAAGCCATCTCAACCTGTTCCTCTTCACAGCATCCATCACAGGCTCTATTCCCATCATCTTTCGCAATTCATCATTTGTCTTCCTCTCTCTCAACGATACTCCGCACATCCACCGAACCATTCGCATTTCCACCCTTTCCAGCCTTCGTTGCTGCTCTACGTTCATTACCCATGTCTCGCTCCCATAAATCATAACACTTCTCACACATGCAGCATACACCTTTCCCTTCAGCTTCAACGACACTCCCCTTCTCATCAGCACGCCACTCAGTTCCCGAAACTTCTTCCATGCACATCTCACTCTAGCAACCGTTGCCGAGTCTGATCCACCTTCTCCATTCAGCATGTCTCCGAGGTAGCAAAATGTTTTCACACCTTCCAGCTTCACGCCGTCTCCAAGATCCAACTCAACATTTCCTCCATCTGCAGCTCCCTCTGTGCACACCTTACATTTGAATGTAGCTGCCACACTGGTTAATGACCCTCTCAGACCACTACATTTTTGATGAACCCACTCAGCGCACCTTGTACATTGAATGGAGTTCACTCTGACACCCTTGCTGCACACAGCACATGGCCACTTCCCAGTTCTTTCCACCTCACCACATGCTTTACCACTTGCCATCACCTTTGTCTTTCTGATATTCACCTTCAGACCTTTTGTCTCCATACATTCCTTCCACTTGTTCATCTTTTCCTTCAGTCCATCCATACTTTCCGCAATCACCACCAGATTATCTGCATACAACTCCCACGGTAAACCCTCCTTTACGTTCTGAGCCAGCACCTCCATCACAGCAACAAATTAATAGTAGCGGACTTAGTACCGACCCCTGATGCACTCCCACCTTCACCTCAAACTCACCACTGTTCCCGTCCTTCGTCCTTACAGCTGTGCGCGCTCTTTTGTACATTGCCCTCACTGCTCTGATCAATCATTCCTCCACTCCTAACTTCCTCAATGCCCATGTCAATACTTCGCCTGGAACCCTATCGAATGCTTTCTCCAGATCAACAAACCCAAGAAGCAACTTCTTCCTCTTCTCCATGTACTTCTCCTGCAACTGCCTCACAATAAGGAGAGCGTCTGTCGTTCCTCCTCCGGGCATAAATCCAAACTGCATTTCGTCGATCTTCACCTTCTTCCTTATCCTCCTCTCCAACACCCTTTCCAATACCTTTTCCAATAATGGCCTTGAGAAGGGTATATAAAAGGGTTATACAAGAAAGGAGGGGGTTTTTGGTTTGATATCTGTCTTTTGTGAGTGGACGCTCGAGAAAGGTATGGCGGGGAATGAATTATTCGCTTGCTTCTGAACAATGAAATTCTAGTAGAATATTTGCTGTAGTTCTGATATTATTCTTTGTTCTGTGCGTATAGGGTATGTGGAGATTGATTTCAATAAAGCCTCATATCTGGGAAACGAGGTCTCGGCTTGATTTCATAACGAGGATCTTTTATAACACTTAATTGTTGTTGTTGTGGCTGTGGTTGTTGTTTGTGATTCTTCCATGTACTTGTATACATTTTTCTATTACTTCGAGAAGTATTACTATATTTCCTTTTGTGTGCTCCTCTTATGTCATTCTAAATGGTCTTGCTGTCGTAGAATAATAAACATTACCATTGGAACCGCTATATTAAAGCTGTAGGTCCCCCTTCTTCTTCCTCAATCCTTGTAACAGGCTTTTAATACAGCTTGTGATAAAACGAATGAATTTTTGTTCCATGAAAGTAGATTATTAGCTTTCAAACCAAGTAAATAGATCATCACCTTCCCAACTGTACTTCTTGTATTATTCCTCGTCAGCAGAAAAGGTTTGAAATAAAACGTTATGGATGGAGAAACTCGTCTCCTTTTATATGCAGATTAATGCGATAAAACAAAAATGCCACCCTCGTCATTTATAGAGCACTGTCCTTCAGTGTCTATTCTAATCAGGCTGTCCCATCCACTAGCACTTACCTGTGGACACTAAATATCTCAAAATACACTTTGAATAGGGTCCTCTATTGTGTGTCGGTACCCTGGTCAAATCCCTAGCATAGGTGCAGGCTGCTTTGGCAGATTCCGGTAAGAGAGGGGAAACACGCCCATGGCACACTTTCAGCTACAGAATAATTCCTGACTTATTACACTTAAAGGCCTCTCACAAAATCTGATGAGATTCTCATCAGATTTCTCTTACATCTCATGATAAATCATACAGACACTTTGATGGCCTGACCTTGGTATGTGATAGATGATGATAATGTTGCTGATAACAACAGTGAATATAATCCATTAATCTAAACTAAGGAAAACGCATGTACTTGTCTTCACACACCAACATCATTCAGTTTCACCCATCGTTTTCCGTTCAAAGGTGATTTGCAATTCCAAGCTCTCACAGCTTAACCCTATTAGAAACCTGAGGTCACCGTAAATGATGGAGAGTACCTGATTAATGCAATTTGCTGAGATCCAATGTCTGTACCTCGATTTAAGTTGATCACCCCCAGGAAATTTATTATTGTTCATTTTTCAATCAAAAGTTCTTTCTAAAACAGGTAATGTAACCTGATTTCAACATCAGCGACCATCAACTACTGCACTAGATATATATAAAAAAATCAAACAAAAAACGAAATAACAGAATAATTAAGAATAAACTAGAAGGGTACTCGGTAGAGCGCATACCTCCACCAGGCTGAACAGATCGTTTTGTATCCCACCGATAGGCCGGATCTGGATTCGGACCTGAACCAAAATTTAATCGGCTTGTTCTTGTCACCTACAAACTTCTCCACCATGGTTAGTCATAAGTAATCCATAACGTTTTAAAATATCATGTTATATATCGCTTTTCGCCCGATCTCCCAATGGTGAAGAATCGCTTAAAAATTAAATAATTCTCGCATCCGAATCCATATTCATATATTCACCAAAATCGAATCGATTAGTCCTTTTCACACACCCAACCTGTCCACCAAGTTTCGTCCAAATCCGTCCACAACCGTTTGAGATATCCTGCTATGTATAGTTTTTGGCCCGATATCCCGATGGTGAAGAATCACTTAAAAAATTCTACTAGCCGGATCCGAATCCAGATCTTCACCAAAATCTTATCGTTTCGTTCTCGTCACATGCACTACCTTTCTGCCAAATTTCGTCCGAATCTGTCCACAACTTTTTGAGATATCTTGTTCACAGACAGACTGACAGACAGGGGTGAAAACATAACCTCCATCAACCTTCGGTGGTGGAGGTAATTATTTTCATTAACAAAGTAGGAAATGTCAAAAAAAATTCAGCATCCTTGCTAAATTCCCAACTTTGCGTAAAAGTTGCATTGCTCTTCTGCAGAATAAAAGGTCCTTCTCGGAAATTGCAATCAAATAAATGAACGTGTCATAGAGATCAATGTCAATCAAAATTCCTCAATTTTTGTTGAATGTTCTTCTGTCAAGAAATGGAAGAGTCACAGCTGCCCATCTTCCGACTACGCATACCAGATCCACAATCCTCAAGGGAAAACCTCATGAAGTCCCCCGACGTGAGTCCAACAACCTTTACACGTGCATGAGCAGAGCGGAGATGGAACCTGCTTTCATGATCATCGAATCTTCCTTTCAGACTCGCATTCCAGTGCTGACAATAATGTGCGGACAGGTCAAACGATCCTGTTTGTGCAACAGTAGCTGACAGCGTAAGAGACCATTCTGGTTCACAGTTCACGTAGTTATCGGTATTCCAGGAGGCTCTGGGTATGGATGCATTGTTGAAAGGATTGTGATGTAAAGTGTGAACCGTTGTACCCCATCTTCTTTTGACATTGCCTCTTGTGGCTGCCTCTTACAAATGGCCGTCAGCTCAGAGGTTTGAAGCCATAAAGCGAGCTCGTGTTTGAATGCCAAAGCAGCTTTACGCATCGTAATTTGTCATCCTTTAGCGTCATGGAAAAATGCCATGTGGAAAAAAGAAAAAAAAGATGTCACAAATTCTTACTCATTTGGATAGTTAACTGGTACGCACAAAGTTTTGACTTTCCAAATGTGACCGCTACACTTTTACTCAACAGTGCCCACACGACCTTTGATAACTTTGCGTACTTATCGGACACGGATTATAGAAGTATGGGACAAAGTTGACATTTTGAACATTGCTTCCGTACAATAACTTCATTTCACTCATATTTTGGAGGCACTTAGTTTTTACCAAGGTACAAAAAAGCTAGGATTGTCTTTCCACTTGGGGTTTTCACCCATTTGGCTTAAGTTATATATAATGTGCATATTATGTTGTTGCTTGATATGTTCTGAATAGCTTCTCTAAAGGTGCACTGTGTAGTATACCTGTTTTGGTGACACAACTGTTTGCATATGGCAATTTGACTAAGGTAGATGAAAAATCATTTAAAAAAGCGTTACGCCTAGGTCCCCCGTCGGTGAAGTGATGCGAGTTGACAAAGTGGAAGACGCAAGGCGGCCATCTTGGATTTTGACGTGGCGACCCAATTTTCAACAGCCTTCTTCCTTATGCCGAGATACACCCACACACCAAATTAGAAGTTGGTACTTCGCTTATTTTTCAAGATATTCATCTCACAAGGTTCAGACATACATGGCGGCAGCCATCTTGGATTTTGACGTGGCGACCCAATTTTAAACAACGTTCTTCCTTATGCCTAGATACACCCACACACCAAATTAGAAGTTGGTAGTTCGCTTATTTTTCACGATATTTCGCTCACAAGGTTCAGACATATTATATATGGTGGCGGCCATCTTGGATTTTGATGTGGCGACCCAATTTTAAACAGCGTTCTTCCGTGTGCCTAGATACACCCACACACCAGATTAGAAGTTGGTACTTCGCTTATTTTTCACGATATTTCGCTCACAAGGTTCAGACATATATATGGTGGCGGCCATCTTGGATTTTGATGTGGCGACCCAATTTTCAATAGCGTTTTTCCTTTTGCCGAGATACACCCACACACCAAATTAGAAGTTGGTAGTTCGCTTATTTTTCAAGATATTCAGCTCACAAGGTTCAGACATACATGGCATCAGACATACATGGCGGCGGCCATCTTGGATTTTGACGTGGGTTGCACCCACACACCAAATTCGAATGCGGTCCTTCGCTTACGCACGCACGCCCACACGCACGCACGCACGCACACACGTCCGCACGCACGGACGGACGGACACACGGACGGAGGGGAAAACCATAGTCCCCCTTTCGCTCCGCGGTGCGACGGGGGACAATAATCTCACTTAGCACAAAATAATCTTGCCTTAAACTTCGTATTACTTTAACCCTAACAACTGGGATGGAATAAAATAATCCCTGCTTATAGTGGATTGGATCACATTTCATAAACATCCATTGGTGGGAGAGATCATGCGCTGACATGGCAGTGGGCATCGCTTGTAAGAGCTCAATATCGGACAGCTCGGACACAACACAAGAGTGCGAATATGAGCATAAAAGCAGACAAAAGGAAATAGAAGATGACAAACTAAAATGTACAAACTCATTGTCGACGTGAGGCAGAATGAATGACATCAAATTGTGTGTGTGGGAGTGTTTTATTCCAAGCACACATATTATACGAGACATGCTAACGGAGGTGGTTACTTTTGAGACCTGGTCGGTCTCCATTCCTTCTCCTGAAACCTGGCCACGTGTGGAGATAGCAGGTTGTCTCCTCCCACCCCACCTCATATCAAGATTCCCACCCCACTCCTTCCCCTCCGGGCTTCCACTCCACCCCTACCACTCCTTCCTCCTCCCACCCTTCCCCTCCCCTCTCCTCCCTTCACACTCCTATCCCAACCCTTCCCCTGCCTCCAGACTCATATCCACCCCTTCCCCTCCCTCCAGACTCCTATCAGACCCCTTCCCCTCCCTTTGGACTCCCATCCCACCCCTTCACCTCCATCCAGACTCCTATCCTACCTCTTCCCCTCCCTTTGGACTCCTATCCCACCCCTTCTCCTCCATCCGGACTCCTATCCTACCTCTTCCCTTCCATCTGGACTCCTATCCCACCCCTTCCATTCCCTCCGGACTCTTATCCCATCTCTTCCCTCGCTTCAGACTAGTATTCACCCCTTCTCCTCCCTCCAGACTCCTATCCCACCCTTCCCCTCCCCTCTCCTCCCTTCACACTCCTATCCCAACCCTTCCCCTGCCTCCAAACTCCTATCCACCCCTTCCCCTCCCTCCAGACTCCTATCCCACCCCTTCCCCTCCCTTTGGACTCCTAACCCACCCCCTTCCCCTCCATCCTGACTCCTATCCCACCTCTTCCCATCCACCTGGACTCCTATCCCACCCCTTCCCCTCCCTCCGGACTCCTATCCCATCTCTTCCCTCCCTTCAGACGAGTATTCACCCCTTCTCCTCTCTCCAGACTCCTATCCCACCATTCCCCTCCATCCAGACTCCTATCCCACCCCTTCCCCTCCATCCAGACTCATATCCTACCCCTTCCCTTCCCTCCAGACTCCGATGCCATCCCTTAGCCTCCCCTCCCTCCAGATTCATATCCCACCCTTCCCCTCCCTCCAGACTCCCATCCTACCTCACACATATACAAGGTGTCCCATAAGTCTGGAACCATAGGGCAAAATAAGTGATTCATGATATTGTTATGGTTTTTAGAACCTTCACTTTGTAAATTTAGTATTAAAATTTCCTATGTACATTTCCCCTTTAATTGGCTGTTAATTGAAATGAGTGCACCGTAGCTAGTCCATGTACAAGCACGAAGGCCACCATAGAACCTCTCTATAGTTATTTCTTATTCTATGTCAGTATAAGGCTCTGTTTCCCATTAATTGACACTGCATTGTACCGAATCGAATAAGATAGTTCCCTTTTCAAGTTTCCCCCAAATCATCTCTTCAAAAGTACCAGTAACATTGGGCGGTTTTCTGCGGCGTTCACCACCGTTGCATTGGGCGGTTTTCTGCGGCGTTCGCCACCGTTGCATTGGGCTGTTTTCTTCACTCCAGCCTCCATTACGCACGCGGTCAACTCGGGGGAGTAGGGCGTGGCCGGCCCATCGTCTTCAGGAGGTGGAGCCAGGAAGCCCTTGCGCCCAACCAGGACTCGGTGGGCACGGCTTGGTAAGGTGTGGCCATGGCTTGGTAGGGCGTGGCTATATAACCCGTGGGGGGGGGGGGGGGGAAGCCCCCACCAGCAGATGACCGAGAAAGCCAAAGGCGTGTCGAGACAAAAACCAGCTCTGCCGCGTGCAACGAACGATAGACGTGTGCCTGCCGACGCCTTGCTGCCAGCCCGGAGCGGAGCTGTGTGCCGGGTTTCGCCTCGACCCCAAAAAGCGTGGACCGAAGCGCGAGCTTGGAGCCGGACCTCGACGCCTACCATCTGCCGGGACCCTCCTCTGCCGTTCCATATCAGCCCCTCATTCATCCATTTGTGTACGTGAGTTTGTCTTGTTTGTTCTGTCTGGGGAATAAGTAAGACTGTATAGATAAGCTAGAAATTGCTCTGTGCCTTCTTCCCATCTGCTCCTTCAATTTCCCTGTAAATTACATTTCTTTTCTTCTCTGCTTTGGTTGTGTGTAAATAATTAATAAATCCCTGTGTTCTTTCTTTACCCCTTTTGCTTCTTCACATTCGGTCGCTTTAGAGGTTTCCACATTGAACACACGTGGCACGATTTGGCCAATGTTCAGGATCGGGTTTAGTTTATTTGTTAATGGCTCGAGCCGCGGGCTACTAAAAACCGCTCGGCAAAATAACATCTTGTCCGTGGTCTTGAGCGAAGTTGCTCACCTGCCTCATGGAGGGAGCGGGGCAGCTTCAGGAGCGGAGACGGCCAGTGCAAATAGAAGGGGGATTAATCCCCCCCACCCCCGCTAAGGGGGAGCGCCGTACTCCGTTTCCGTAACAATTGGTAGTCAGGAGTTGGGATCTGGAACCTGGGACTAAATTTATTTAGCCCAAATTTTGGACACCAATTGTGCTATTGGCCGTAACAATTGGTGCCAGGAGTGAGATTCGGACCCGAAGTGCGCTTAACGCACTCAAAATTACGAGTGGCCAAAATTGTATTTAATATTCTAAATTTTAAAATCGTGCCATGGATAATCAAGGCGACCGGATGCCGGTGGGGGTAGCCGAAGAGAAGAAGAAGAGGTAGAGTCGACCCAGGACCAAGGGGAGGATTTGGGAGTAATGGAGGAGCGCAATACGCATTGGGTTGTGGGGGTTTCAGGTGCACAAGATGGCGACGCCGCGCACGAGGTTGGAGGCGCACAAAATGGCGCCTCACACATGGCTGCCACGGCCACGCCCGCTGCACCAATGGGCTGGGTCCAATTTCTGGCACAAATGAGGGCCACTATGGAAGAGTCAATGTATAATTGGAAGAGGGATGCCATGTCAGACGAATCCGGGTGTGATCTGGAAAAATTGAGGGAGGAATCCAGGTGTGAAGTGGAAAAACGGATAGCAGAGGCAAGAAGGGATAATAAAAAAATGATGGAGGACATGAGGCGCAAGTCGGGCGAGCAGGTCCCAAGGGTACGCGACGAGGTAATGCGGGTCGAGGAGCGCAGATTGAGCGAGGTGGAGCAAAGGGTAGCCAAGTTGACTAGGGCTATAAGGGACAAGACGCGAGATGTGGAAAAGCCGACGACCGTCAAATTGGATAAAAAAATGTCGGGAGCACCAGGGAAGGTTGAATTGGAAGACGAAAATTTATGGGCGCCGACGGTCGAGGTAGAGCAAAGCGCGGGTAAAATGACGGGTATAGAGATCGCGACCCGGGGTATGGAAAAGCCGGCGACCGCTGAGGTAGAAGAGGGAATTTTAATAAAGCCAGCGGTCGTCGAGGTGAATAAAGAAAAAGAAGTAGTGGGAATTGAAATTGGAGAGACCGGGGACTTAAGCACTCGCGGCAGGGAAAGATGGAAAATGTGCAAAGTCCCTGCTCACATCACGATGCTGTGCTTAATAACACCAATGAAAGTTTGCAGGTGGTGTTGGAGCGAAGGAGAAGAATCCCCCAGGTGAGTCGTGCTGTATATTGTGCGGGGAGATTTTGCAGGAGGATGTTTGGCGCAGAAAGAATTTTCGCGCGCTTGGGATCGAGAAAGCATCCGGGCGTTGGTGAAGGGTCCCCTGTGAGTGGTGTGAGTGGAAATGGCGCGCTTGTGGGGAAAAAGTGTGCATCGGGGAATGAGCGTGTTACAAAGCGCGAGTGTGAAACCGAGTGTGAGCGAGAATGCACGTCGGAGTGTACGGAGTGTGACACGGAGAGTGAGTTGGTGGTGGCGCAGGTGCGAGAGGGCACATCGGAGCGTGAGTGTGAAACCGAGTGCGAGCGAGAATGCACGTCGGAGTGTACGGAGTGTGACACGGAGAGTGAGTTGGTGGTGGCGCAGGTGCGAGAGGGCACATCGGAGCGCGAATGTGAAACCGAGTGCGAGCGAGCATGCACGTCGGAGTGTACGGATGGTGACACAGAGAGTGAGAGCGATACGGAGTGTACAAGCGAGGGTGAGAGTGACCCGGAGAGTGAGTTGGTAGAGCGGGTGCGAGGATGCACGCTTGGGATGGACAGCGAGAGTGTGCGAGAACCCACACTTGAGTTGGTTGTGGCGCGGGTGCGGGAGAGCCCATTGAAGCGCGTGAGTGGGTGGATGCAATAATGCACGCCCATGGTGAGTGTTACGGAGGACGTAACGGAGGAGAGGTGTGGAACGAAGTGTGCGAATGACGAGTGTGCGCAAGAGGTGTGGTGTGTAACAGGGAGTACGGTGGTGGAATGGACGGAGTGTGTGGAATGTACGGGCGGCGTTGGAACGCCGGGTTTGGTGAGTGTGAAAAGGGTCGCGTATGCGTGTGAGCATGCGAGTAAGGCATCGACGTTAAACGGGGCAGCGTTTAGGGCGACGGATAGCCGACGCGAGCACTCGGGGCGCGGTGCGCTTTGTTGGATGCGAGGCCCGGCGCGGATCGGTGCTGCGTCGCTTCTCTTCAAAGCGTCGTTGCCGATTCGGGCCTGGCCCCGCCCCGCACGGTCGAGTCCGGGCCTCGCCGGGCAAGGCGACCAGTCCGGTTCAAGGGCAGGTAGGAGGGATCGGAATGGTGCCCCCTTGTGGTTGCGGCGTTCTGGCCGGGCGGGATCGAGCCATCAGGCCGGAGACCGCAAGGATCCGTGCCGAGATGGTGCGTGGAATCTCGGGCCGAGCATGCCGCCTCCCTTGAACCGAATGCCGGACGGACTCAACCTGCAGGTGACCAAACCACCCGAATTCATTGCTCGGCTTTGCGAAGCCGAGTTTTAATGATGTAACGACGCACCGAGGCTCAGATATAGCGGACTGTGATGATGATAGTGTTTTGGATCCGAAATTGAGAATAGTGAATAGGATTGGCAGAAGTGATTGGCAAAATTTGATGATTGGCAGATGATTGGCAAAGTGATGGGCAGAATTTGGAATTTGATGGCAAAATTGATAGTAGAAGATGCCCGATGTGGTGGGATGGCAACTCTGCCATACCACACACACGGGGCACATGAACACTAGCTATGGGGTTTATGGCAGTGTAAGCTCGCCGAGGGAGGGTTTGGATAATTGTATAGGGATCTAGAAAATTGACCATAGGTAACTGTAGGGTTAAGTAGCGACATGATACCTATAGTGGGAATGGAGAGAGAGTAGTATGTTTGTTAACGACATGGGGAGCGCAATAGTATATGGGACGACTGGGAAGCGCGAGTTTCAGAGGGGAGTAGTTAGATCAGATGATGCTGTGTGTGTGTGTAAAAGTGTATTCAGGAGCGTATTGTGAAAAGTGTGGGTGAGTGTATTGTATTGAATGAAGGTCCTGGAGGAAGGAGGGTGCAGGAAGCACCAGGTGTAGGAGTGATTGCACAGGTGTGCCAATACAGGTGAGCATGGTTGAATGAAATGAATGGTATGGAATATATGGAGTATGGAATGGATGGTGTGGAGTGAGTATGGTGGAAACTGTGGAGTGGAGTGGATGGTGCGAAGGGAGTGTATGGGAAGGATGGACCCAATCACGAATACCCGGGGAGGGTAGTTTAAGAGATAGGTAGAGGGTATCGGTAAATTGTGGTTGGATATTGGCATCTGTGGTGCGTGTGGAAGAATGGTGTTTGGATGGGTGCATTAGTGACGTGGAAATGGCTGGGCGTGTGGCCTGTTAGTGTGTAGTTAAATGGGCACTCCACCACTGTGAGGATGTCGGCCAGGTGAGGCCGCAGGTGGGCTCTGGGAGCCGGTAGAGTTGTGAATGGGGCCCGAGGATCCGGAGGATGGACCCGGGTAGCCCAGTGCCAGAGAGGGCACCGAGGGGGTAAACGCCAAGGAGGGCCTTCCCCAGTTAGATAGGTTAGGTAAGGAGCAGGTAAGCTCGGAGGCAACTGCAGTGGTGGAGGTGTGCAGGTGGGTAGACCTGCTGGGAGAGCCACACGACCCAGTCCTGAAATTGTGCAAAGGCACAGGGAGTTGAACCGGGGGAGTGAGACCCCAAATTGATGAAGCACCACAGTTTGGTCAATGGGAATTTGGTTCTTAAAACCGCATAGAGTAAGATGGCCAATGGATTGGCAGGGAAAGACCCCAGGTAGTGTAAAGTGTATTAATGTCATTTAGAAGGTAGATAGGATTGAAATCTCCTCGCACCATCTGCATCCACTCACCTGAGGCGACGTAACTCTACGCCATGCCATGATTTGTTTTTTTATTATTTTTGTGCAGATGTTTTGGATTGTGAGACGCATCATGACGTGGGTGTGACATTGTGCTGATGTTCCATCTCTCCCTCCTTAAGAGGGATTGATGAGGAATTTGGGTGATGGCAAATTTTGGATTAGTGGGATTGTGACAAATTTGGTATAGGGGAGATATGGGGAGGACGAGATGTAGCGACGAATTTGTAAATGTGTAGATTTTTTGTGTACATATGGGGTAAGGGCAAGGGTAGAGTAGGTAACAGGGGGGGTGACGTACGGTAGGGACGAGCTTTTCTCCGCTAAGTCTCCAGGCGCACCTCACCTTGCATTGCCTTCGTTGATGTGTACCCTTGTGACCTTACCCCTCGCTAACCTGCCCTCTCTGTCTTCCTTCCCCGACCCATGGATCGTGCTCTCTGGGCACTGAGGGGAGCGTGCGGGAGTCCGCCATTGTGTGCCCGAATCCCCGCAACCAGCTGCCTGCATCCACGCACCACTTATGGACCACAGTCTGTGGCCAAGCACCACTTATGGACCCCAAGTTTTGGGGCCTGGCCCCACTGCTGGGACCGGCCACTGCGGCCAAAAGATCTTGCTTGCGGACGCAGTGAGGTGGCACCAGGCCCACAGGTGAACCACCCATAGTCGGCCCCTGTGGGCCATAAATAAAAAGATGGATGCGTTGTGTGCCTTTTTATCTTCACAAATAGGCAGCAAGCCACAAGAAAGACAACAACTGGCAGAAACGACAGCCAGCAGAGCGGACCAGAAGATCCAGATCATCTGTGTGTTTTTTTTTATTATGTGATGACTGTGCATGGGATTGGTGCTTTTTGTGTTGATTGGTGCTCTTTGGTGTTTTGGTGCTCTTTATTGGTGCTGGTGCGTCGCTGCAGTGCATGCTGTCTCCTCCCCTCCCACAGGATTTTCTTTTTGTTCCCCCAAGAGAAAAATCACAGGTCCTGGGTTGTGTTGTGTAAATAATGAAATAGCGTCACTTGTAAATAATGCTCCCCACCGTACATGTATAGTTTGAGAATTAATTCCGCAATTCGGTTAGCTGTGGGTGTGAATCTGTTAGGCAGGGTGCAATGCAGCAGAGGGACATACTTATTTGTGTTTTAAAACTGTCGCATTCAGGGTCAGGTTAATTGTAAAGGGAATTACACCTACGTGCCACATTAAGTTAAAGTTTTGTGGGCCCGAGTCGTGCCGTGAGGAATGAGGGTGCTGTGTTACGGATTTTAGAACCTTCACTTTGTAAATTTAGTATTAAAATTTCCTATGTACATTTCCCCTTTAATTGGCTGTTAATTGAAATGAGTGCACCGTAGCTAGTCCATGTACAAGCACGTAGGCCACCATAGAACCTCTCTATAGTTATTTCTTATTCTATGTCAGTATAAGGCTCTGTTTCCCATTAATTGACACTGCATTGCACTGAATCGAATAAGATAGTTCCCTTTTCAAGTTTCCCCCCAAATCATCTCTTCAAAAGTGCCAGTAACATTGGGCGGTTTTCTGCGGCGTTCGCCACCGTTGCATTGGGCGGTTTTCTTCGGCGTTCGCCACCGTTGCATTGGGTGGTTTTCTGCGGCATTTGCCACCGTTGCATTGGGCTGTTTTCTTCACTCCAAACTCCATTACGCACGCGGTCAACTCGGGGGAGAAGGGCGTCGCCGGCCCATCGTCTTCAGGAGGTGGAGCCAGGAAGCCCTTGCGCCAAACCAGGACTCGGTGGGCACGGCTTGGTAAGGTGTGGCCATGGCTTGGTAGGGCGTGGCTATATAACCCGTGGGGGGGGGGAAGCCCCTACCAGCAGATGGCCGAGAGAGCCAGAGGCGTGTCGAGACAAAAACCAGCTCTGCCGTGTGCAACGAATGATAGACGTGTGCCTGCCGACGCCTTGCTGCCAGCCCGGAGCGGAGCTGTGTGCCGGATTTCACCTCGACCCCAAAAAGCGTGGACCGTAGCGCGAGCTTGGAGCCAGACCTCGACGCCTACCATCTGCCGGGACCCTCCTCTGCCGTTCCATATTAGCCCCTCATTCATCCATTTGTGTACGTGAGTTTGTCTTGTTTGTTCTGTCTGGGGAATAAGTAAGACTGTATAGATAAGCTAGAAATTGCTCTGTGTCCTTCTGCTCCTTCCATTTCCCTGTAAATTACATTTCTTTTCTTCTCTGCTTTGGTTGTGTGTAAATAATTAATAAATCCCTGTGTTCTTTCTTTACCCCTTTTGCTTCTTCACATTCGGTCGCTTTAGAGGTTTCCACATTGAACACCTGTGGCACGATTTGGCCAACGTTCAGGATCGGGTTTAGTTTATTTGTTAATGGCTCGAGCCGCGGGCTGCTAAAATCCGCTCGGCAAAATAACATCTTGTCCGTGGTCTCGATCGAAGTTGCTCACCTGCCTCGTGGAGGGAGCGGGGCAGCTTCAGGAGCGGAGATGGCCAGTGCAAATAGAAGGGGGACTAACCCCCCCCCCCCCCGCTAAGGGGGAGCGCCGTACTCCGTTTCCGTAACAATATTTTTGTTTAAGAATGATTTTTTTCATGATTTTTTCCTTTTTTGCAGGTGCCCATGATGTTCCTTACTCAGCGACGTCATGGGCACCTGCAAGAAACGAAAATATAATGAAAAAATCATTCTTAAATGAAAAAAAAACATGAATCACTTCTATTTTGCCCTATGGTTCCAGGCTTAAGGGACACCCTGTATATGCACATACACAAAAACACACACATATATATATATATGTACACACACACACACACACACACACACACACACACACACACACACACACACACACACACACTACCAGCTTGACCAGAAGGCAATTCCATGGATTATTCCTAATCCTTAGTTACCAACTCTGTGTAAAACATCCCAGGCTTGCTTCTCTTGCAACCCTTGTCTTTTTCACTCGCATTTTATTCCACTCTAACACTCAAGTCATTATTGCATTCAACATAATGCCTGTCTGGAGAAACAGCAATCCTTGGAGTTATGGGACAGAGAGTGCTGGGAATAAAATATACTGCTATGGGAAGTAAGAGCATATTACAAAAAAAACCTGAGGATTCCTTTGATTGCACTATGCCTAAACAGCTGTCAGCAACAGAAATATTTATTTCTCCTCCCCAAGATTAAGATAGCTTCAAAAATACAAGAGCTATCGTGATGGTCGTGTTGTTTGTATTCGAGTAGAAACAACAAATAAGGAAGAACCACCATCACCTTCAGTGGCGTAATGGTTGGAGTGTCCGCTCTGATTCTGGGAGATTGGCAGTTCGAACCCCAGCCAAGTCCATTCCAAAGATTATTAAAAAAAAAAAAAATGATACGTGCTGCTCCCTTGCTCGACGCCCAGAATTTCAAAGGATAAAGCATGAGCAAACAACCATTGGTTGGCAACCATTTTGTCAGTTTGTTGGGCCTTCTGCCCTAATCCTGCATTGAAGTTCCTTGAAAGGTAATTCTCATTTTCATTATTGTTAACTACGACTATGACCATGACATGGGTGGGACAAGGCATGGAAAGGAGGCGGTGGAAGACAGAGAGACCGCCAACCTCTCTATGATGGGAAAGTGATAGACCCATAGACACAGCTTCATCGCATGAGATTCCAATAATCTCGAAGGCCTTGGTTTCCATGGTCTCAAGCTGGGCAAGGTGTGAGATTGGGCCACCAGCCCAGATGTGAGAGCAGTACCACATCAAGCTGCAGATGACAGCCTTGTAGGTAGATAAGAGTGCAGGTGTGCCAAAGAAGAACTTTGTACGATGGAGGATGCCCAGTCGACCACTGGCTTTAAAGGCCAATTTAGAAGTGTGGTCTGCCAAAGAAAGATCATGGCTGATAGTGAGGCCCAAAATTTTGAGTGACTAAACTTCTTCAAGGGAATTGTTAAGAAAGTAGATGGGAGGGTTTGCCAGATGGTCCTTTCAGAGAGAGATAGTGAGTGTGAGATTTGTCAGGATTGAAAGACATGTTCCAAGTGTTTGTCCAGCTTGTGATTTTTTTTTTCAAGTTCTGAAGTGTCGAGAGATGGCCTGCCTATTGGAAGGACGAGGGATGTCACGGCAGAGGGTGGAGCCATCAGCAAAGAGATAAAGAGGATTTTCCAGTTTCTACTTAGTTCAGAAATTTAACCCAGACTAGATACAGGACCCCTTAAATCCCTGAAACATCTGTGCATGCAATCAGATCAAAATGTACTAACAAGAACAGTCGGTTAGTGCGTCATGTTCTGTCATGCCTTGCCTTGCATTCATATTCAAACTTATGGAAATACTCTCAACTACGTCACGTGATTACACATGAGCCTTTCGATCTACAAGTTCGTTGAATTTTGCAACTCAAAGGTTTTTTTTTGGAAACGGCCACAAACAGAGCTAAGGAACACACAATCAACCATAGGGGTAGATGCAGAACTTTGAAAAAGGATGCAGCGAGGAGCAAGGGGGGAAGGCAGTACAGCTCTCTCGATTCACTGATTTAAATGAGCAAAACGATGATTCATGAAGCCTGTGACTCATCACGAGTGGTATCTTCATGAAAAACGAACGCGATTTGCCGGGAGTCCTGGAGTTCCGTGGGTAGTCCTGCTTTGGAATTAAAAATAAAATTGGATGCGGCAAGAGGAATTTTTAGAACATTCAACAGCTGTTCGCAAACGATGAAGCTTTGACATCATAAAAGGCCTACTATTTGATAACCCAACTGCACTAACAAGATGTGTCGGGACAAAATGAGACGCGTTCAAGAAAGCCTTTGATTATTATCAGTAGTCGGTACAGTCTATGATTCATGAGATGTGAAGGTTTACAAAGCTCTGAAAAAAAAACAAGGGATTGAGTGGTCATCCCTGCGACTCCTTCCCCCTCTTCCTGGATTCATGCCTGGATCTGGGAAAGCAGCAACATAACAAATCCTGCCGGACCAGATACAAATCTTTGTTTCCAGGATCCACATGACATACCTAATGATTCATTTGACTCCATATTTGTTTCATCTTTTGTAGTATTTTATAGTAGTGTGAGATTCTTACCTGAAAGCTAAGAGTCGTGCAATAAATTCGGCTGAAATGTAAATCACTCGTTGGTGATGAGGACACACGAGGGTTTCTTGAAAAGGAGAAATGGAATGGAAAAAAGGGCAACCATTTGTAATGCACTTGGCCTTTCAATATTTTATGTTATGGTACCATTGTTTACATTTAAACTTCTGTTGAACTGCTGCACCTTTGAACTTATTTTCAGATTATGCATGACATCAGAAAAAAAAACCCGTTTCAGGAAAAGAACCGAGGCTTTATGCTGTGATGGGCCAGTGAATGTGAGCAAAAGCACAAGCCTACCATTGTTTTCAAATGATAAAGAGTACCTGGAGATAAGACCATATCAACTGCTTTAAAAAAATGTTTATTTTATTTTCAAAGATCAGATATTTTTTTTAAGACAATGGTTGGCCCTGTTTTGTGTTCCCATCTTCATCTATGGCTAATGATACCGGAATTGCAAGTTCGAATCCCATCCAATGTATTATCTAGCAATGTCCTTGCGATCAATGTGAAAAAATACAATCCTGTTTACACACATCTTTGTCCTGTAAGTGATTTATCTAGCAGCTCCACCAGGTGCCAGACATCAAATTTTAACCCACACACCTCCAACCCTCCTGAAAAAAGGAAATGCAATTTTAATATAAAAATGTGCTGAACCATGCATAAGCCAACATTCACACAGATAGCTATGTTTGGAAAACTGTACACCTAATCTCAAATGCATTTGCAACAAAGGATACAGTAAAAAAAATAAAGTAATTTATGAGCATTTCAACAATAGACAGGTTAAGAATTGCTGCCATAATTGTATAATTTTAGGAGACATTTCAGTCATTTGCATTCTCCAACATATATACCTTTCTCTACATACATACATATATATATATATGATATACACAAGGCATATAGCATATTATATATGTTTTTTTGGTTTGCATATGCGAAAACAAATGTTTGTGGTAGACACATGTTTGTTTCTTGCAGACTATGCGGTGTTTGCCGAGTGAGACATTATCCATGGCTGATGCTCTCCATTAAAGTCAGGAGGTACTTTTACTATACAACTGATGATGATCGTCTTCATTGGTTAAATTTTTGAACGGTATGCTGTCCTGATGAGAACAAATAAGCCCTCATCAGGACGCCATGGTGTTGAAGTCGTGGGGCATCACTCCTATAGGGCAGGGGACCAATTGTATGGCCATGCATTCTGGCCCTTTAGGGTCAGGATATATGTCTTTTGATCGACCATGTGCTTCAGCCTTCGGGCTAAGATGCATGTTTATAATTATGGGACAGTCTTGTTGGCCTGTGTGCTTCGGCCATGGGGTTGGAGTACACGTCCCAAGTTGTGTTTAATGTTTTGATTTTTGTATAAAAAGGGCACTTCCACAAGAAACAAATAAGCTCAAAATGCAAATAGACAGCTACGGTTGATGTTAAACCAATGACCACCATAAGATTCTCAATGCAAATTGAGTGGCTGGGCTGAATCCTCCAGATTGGAGGCAATGCTATGGTCTGCACATACAACAACACAACAATCACAACATGCATTTTAAGGCCATTTTCCCTGCTAGAGCGGGGGTTAGCCTTGCGGTCTCCCTGACAATCTTGACAATCTTCATGGTCTGCACATGTGCGGCATTTATTATCCAGTCGAGATTGGGAGGAGCGCTCGTCATGCTCCACACATTTTGATATATATATATTATATATATATACCTTGTTAATAAAAAATATTCTAAATTCAATGAGTATTTCTTTGTGTATGGCCTGACGTTCCTATCTAATACCAGTTAGGTTTCCATTCTTTGAGGAAATACATCTGATGGTCACATTCACCCGGTGCTCTCTTGTTAGAGGCACTTAACACTTCATAGGTTACAAAGACATATGGATAAGTGTTTCCAATAAAATTCCTTCAAGGTATAAGGTACCGGTATCACTTTTCTTTTCTTAGATCTGAACTTCAGTCCCTTTGTTAAAGTGGTAGTGTGCTGAAGAAAAAGAGTATCACATCAAATATACATCACATCACAGTATGTCAACGAGCAAGGTCGCACTGTTAAATGGGGCAGACAGTCACAGACATGTCTCCCTCATGTCCAATAAATTTCAGGGTCAGAGTTAGGTGCTCAGTCGCAGATATAGATTATAGTGAGCAGCGGAAAAGCAAACCAGTTCTCCAACAATCTGGCAGGCCCAGTGTTTTATTCAGCCCCACACCATTATAAGATCCCATGTTCAACTACCCCATCCGTCCTCACTCCTTCCTGATGAATACAACACAACAACAACATGCATTTTAAGGCCATTTTCCCTGCTAGAGCGGGGGTTAGCCTTGCAGTCCCCATGACAATCTTCTCCATTTTGACCTATTTTCTGCATCTCTCCTTGTTAACCCCCTTGTCCGCATTTCTTCTTCCACCATCTTTAGCCAAGTCTTTCTCGGTCTTCCCCGTCCTCTACTTCCTTCTACATTAACTTCCATCACTCTTCTCAACCAGTCACTTTCATCCTTCCTCAACACATGACCAAACCATCTCAACCTGTTTCTCTTCACAGCATCAATCACAGGCTCGATTCCCATCATCTTTCGCAATTCATCATTTGTCTTCCTCTCTCTCAACGATACTCTGCACATCCACCGAACCATTCGCATTTCCACCCTTTCCAGCCTTCGTTGCTGCTCTACGTTCATTACCCATGTCTCTCTCCCATAAATCATAACACTTCTCACACATGCAGCATACACCTTTCCCGTCAGCTTCAACGACACTCCCCTCCTCGTCAGCACGCCACTCAGTTCCCGAAACTTCTTCCATACACATCTCACTCGAGCAACCGTTGCCGAGTCTGATCCACCTTCTCCATTCAGCATGTCTCCGAGGTAGCAAAATGTTTTCACACCTTCCAGCTTCACGCCGTCTCCAAGATCCAACTCAACATTTCCTCCATCTGCAGCTCCCTCTGTGCACACCTTACATTTGAATGTAGCTGCCACACTGGTTGTATGTAGCTCCTTCCTGATGAATGAAATTCTTATAAATCCTGATCCTACTACATATTAGACAAGCATGCACTCTCCGTGTAAGATGTCAATCAGTGACGTCACTTGCTTTGACATGCGGAGGACGAAAGAGGGCATTACTCATTAATGAGGGCTTATCCAATGACAAGGTGAAAGTGTAAGATATATTCTCGAAAGGAAAAAATAACTCGTCGAGCATTGGGTCCCTTTAAACATGTACGAGCACAGATTTGTGAGCACGTCAGGCGAAGCAAAACCCATGCAAGGCCGACTGGTTTGGACATGGTGTTTCATTAATTTGCTTCACAGACTTCCTTTCATTTCAACAAATACCATACATACATCAGTCAAAAACGATATATTCTAGAAATTTTAATTCACCATGAAACAAGATTTACCCTCGGACGCAAAGCAAAGCCAGGAATCCTATACACTGGCAAATGTTCTTAAATGCTCCGTTACAAAATTAGAGACTTATTAAAACATGAAGTAATGTCTGAACTTACCAGAACAACAATTTCCAATAAAAATCATGAGCAACTATAACAGACGTGAAATTATTTTGTTCCAACATATTTCAGTTTACAACAGGATGATTTTAATATCGTCGGCCTGCTTCGACTTCAGAATATATTTGAGAAAAATGAGCATGAAGAACTATGAATCACAAAAGTTATTGTCCGTTTCTGTAAATCTCAGATGACTGCTTTTGCCAACAATGTCCAATGAAGCCTTTATTTATTACAGTCTTACTCATTGGTGTTTTTAGTACAGAGAAGCATATACAGAATGATTGGATGAGTTTAATATATAGTATCCGTTTGGGGTATAGCACACGTAAGAAAGGCAAATAATTGGGAAAAATCATTTTAATGAAGAAGAATTGCACCCCAAATACATTGAGACTGTGGATGAATGATTACTTAATTGTTTCTTGAAATTCCTCAGCAACAAGTCAAGGTGATTGTAGGACAGTGTGTGTGTGTGTGTGTGTGTGTGTGTGTGTGTGTTTTTGGTAGAGTGAACTGTTGTTTTAAATATGGAAGGATAATGTGAGGCAAAGACTCAATTGAAAATGGATAATAAAGTAGGGGATGAGTTGCGGTAAGTGAAGCTACTCATCACACACTTCTGCACCTGGATTCTTCTTTATGTGGCTGAGAAGAGGAGAAGAAGAAGAAGAAGAAGAAGAAGAAGAAGATTAAGAAGAAAAACCTACCTTTCTTTCACCAGCTCGTTGTGGAAGGAAAAGTATCAACAACATTGCCTTCAGTTGCACAGCAGGAAGAGGTTCATAAAGGCTTGAACATGAGTAGCTGGCATGGTGTCTGCCCAGCACCACATGCGGGCACCTACACACATATCGGGTCTAAACCTGAGGCCACATCAGGGGGGCAACGCTCTGGACAAAGCTACTAGCCAGACAAAGTCTCACATCAGTCCTGACATTCGGCCCTCATCTTGAATTCACTGCAATCTCGCTTTTCCTCGAAAGACATTGATATATGTATAGGGAGTGGGGAAATGTAGTGGACAAAGGCAAACGGCAAAGAAAGCAGACATTACGATGATGTTTGGTCGGTTTTAGTTTGGCGAGTTACGTAAAGAAGAGAGAACGGTCACATCAACACATAAGAGAGATGAATTGTAAGAGTTAGCAAATTGGACTCACGGAGGCGGCCCAAATGTAGCATTCCCTGCAGACAGGTCCACATGGGGAAAGCAGTGTGTGGAAGTGTTGCTGAGGCGCAATGCAGCGGCTGCTGTGATGGCTGGAAGCATGCGTCTGCTCGGCGCCTCGCAAACTGACCTCGTAAAAGATCTGGGTGGATGACGCCAAGCTGGAACCCCGCCCTGCCTAACAGCCTCGCCTCGCTGCCTCACGCTTGCACAAGTCAGTCTCTTATACTCTATTCTTTCCTTATCCCCCCTCCTGTGCTGTCCCATTCTCAGTTTTCTAATTATTTATTTATTCCTTTCATTTCTATCATATATATGTGTATATACATATATATATATATATATATATATATATATATATATATATATATATATAGATGTATATATATATATATATATATATATATATATATATATATATATATATATATATATATATATATACATATACATATACATTAGACATATACGATTACACACATATATATATATATATATATATATATATATATATATATATATACATACATATATATATATACATATATATACATATACATTAGACATATACAATTACATATACATATATATATATACATATACATTGTATATATACATATACATTATACACATACATATATATATATATACAGTCATGTGAAAAAGTAAGTACACCCCATGTAAAGTTTTGACTTTTTCAACATATTTCAACATACAGCTATTTGATCTGCATTTCAACAATATTGATAGATAAAGGTGATATAATATAACAAATATCATGAAACATTTACATTTTGTAGTCCATTGTATAATTTAAATAAACATCAATGCAAATTTCGCATGTGGAAAAAGTAAGTACACCCCTACATTTATCACTACTTCAAATACCTAAAATTAGAATCAGGTGCACCAGCTCAGGTGCAAATGATTAGAACATCGTCAGAGAAGATCTTGGAGGAACCTGTCTTATTTAAACCTCAGACATTTAGTGTGGTTTGCTCTTTGTTGTTGAAGTGTGTGGCGTCACCATGCCTGGATCAAAAGAGCTCTCTGAGGCCTTCAGAAAAAATGTTATAGATGCCTACGAGTCTGGGAAGGGATTGAAAAAGATCTCCAAACAATTTGAAATCAATCATTCGACTGTCTGGAAGAGCATCTACAAGTGGAGAAGATTCCAAACAACTGCCAATTGTTCAGGCCAGGCCGCCCCAGCAAGTTCAGCCCGAGAGCAGACCGCAAGATGCTGAAAGAAGTCTCTAAGAACCCCAGAATGTCATCACGGGACCTACAGGTAGCTCTTGCCACTGTTGATGTCGAAGTGCACGAGTCTACCATTAGAAAGAGGCTGCACAAATTTGATCTACATGGGAGGTGGGCCAGGAGGAAACCTTTGCCGTCCAGAAAGAACATCAGGGCAACACTAAAGTTTGCCAATGAACACCGAGGCAAAGACCAGCACTTCTGGAACAATGTGCTCTGGACAGATGAGTCAAAGGTAGAGCTATTTAGCCACAGTACCAGAAGACATGTTTGGTGAAAACCAAAGACAGCATTTGACCACAAGAACCTGATACCAACTGTAAAGCACGGTGGTGGAAATATTATGATTTGGGGCAGCTTTGCTGCATCGGGGCCTGGGCAGGTCACCATCATAGAATCCACTATGAATTCTTCATTGCATCAGAGGGTGCTTGAGGATAATGTGAGGCCATCTGTCGGAAAGTTGAAGCTCAACCGAAGGTGGACCTTGCAACATGACAATGACCCTAAACATATCAGTAAATCCACCAAGGAATGGCTGAAAAGAAAGAAATGGAGGGTTCTGGAATGGCCAAGTCAAAACCCGGATCTAAATCCCATCGAGATGTTGTGGGGGGATTTGAAACGAGCTGTGCATGCAAGAAACCCCTCAAACATCGCACAGCTAAAATAATTCTGCATGGAGGAGTGGGCAAAAATTTCTCCCAGTCGATGTCAGAGACTGGTAGACAGTTATAAGAAACGCCTACTTGAGGTTGTTTCTGCCAAAGGGGGCAATACCACCTATTAGAGCCAAGGGTGTGCTTACATTTTCCACATGCGAAATTTGCATTTATGTTTATTTAAATTATACAATGGACTACAAAATGTAAATGTTTCATGATATTTGTTATATTATATCACCTTTATCTCTCAATATTGTTGAAATGAAGATAAAATAGCTGTATGTTGAAATATGTTGAAAAAGTCAAAACTTTACATGGGGTGTACTTACTTTTTCAAGTGACTGTACATATACAAATATACACCTCTCGTGCTTATCGGCAACATGCTTCTTTTTCTTACCTGTCACCTAAATCTGTTTTACTGGAACATACTCACTCATTTGACAATTTAAATAAACGAAATCAAGGATTGCGGATGAGTTAGGAGAGTGGGTACAACGCTGCTGGAAGGGAAAGGTAGAAGAAGCAGACAACATGACTGACAGGTGAACATAAGTTGGAGCGGATGTCGGATTGCTGTACATTTTTGTCCCCCGTCGCACCGCGGAGCGAAAGGGGGACTATGGTTTTCACCTCCGTCCGTGTGTCTGTCCGTCCGTCCGTGCGTGCGTGCGTAAGCAACAACAACAACAACATGCATTTTAAGGCCATTTTCCCTGCTAGAGTGGGGGTTAGCCTTGCGGTCCCCATGACAATCTTCTCCATTTTGCCCTATTTTCTGCATCTCTCCTTGTTAACCCCCTTGCCCGCATTTCTTCTTCCACCATCTTTAGCCAAGTCTTTCTCGGTCTTCCCCGTCCTCTACTTCCTTCTACATTAACTTCCATCACTCTTCTCAACCAGTCACTTTCATCCTTCCTCAACACAGGACCAAACCATCTCAACCTGTTCCTCTTCACAGCATCAATCACAGGCAATATTCCCATCATCTTTCGCAATTCATCATTTGTCTTCCTCTCTCTCAACGATACTCCGCACATCCATCGAACCATTCGCATTTCCACCCTTTCCAGCCTTCGTTGCTGCTCTACGTTCATTACCCATGTCTCGCTCCCATAAATCATAACACTTCTCACACATGCAGCATACACCTTTCCCTTCAGCTTCAGCGACACTCTCCTCCTCATCAGCACGCCACGCAGTTCCCGAAACTTCTTCCATGCACATCTCACTCGAGCAACCGTTGCCGAGTCTGATCCACCTTCTCCATTCAGCATGTCTCCGAGGTAGCAAAATGTTTTCAAACCTTCCAGCTTCACGCCGTCTCCAAGATCCAACTCAACATTTCCTCCATCTGCAGCTCCCTCTGTGCACACCTTACATTTGAATGCAGCTGCCACACTGGTAAATGACCATCTCAGACCACTACATTTTTGATGAATGCCGTACGCCGTACATTGAATGGAGTTCACTCCGACACCCTTCCTGCACACAGCACACGGCCACTTCCCAGTTCTTTGCACCTCACCACATGCTTTACCACTTGCCATCACCTTTGTCTTTCCGATATTCACCTTCAGACCTTTTGTCTCCATACATTCCTTCCACTTGTTCATCTTTTCCTTCAGTCCATCCATACTTTCCGCAATCAACACCAGATCATCTGCATACAACAACTCCCACGGTAAACCCTCCTTTACGTTCTGAGCCAGCACCTCCATCACAGCTACAAATAGTAGTGGACTTAGTACCGACCCCTGATGCACTCCCACCTTCACCTCAAACTCACCACTGTTCCCGTCCTTCGTCCTTACAGCTGTGCGCGCTCTTTTGTACATTGCCATCACTACTCTGATCAACCATTCCTCCACTCCTAACTTCCTCAATGCCCATGTCAATACTTTGCGTGGAACCCTATCGAATGCTTTCTCCAGATCAACAAACCCAAAAAACAACTTCTTCCTCTTATCCATGTACTTCTCCTGCAACTGCCTCACAATGAAAAGCGCATCTGTCGTTCCTCTTCCTGCATAAATCCAAACTGTATTTCGTCGATCTTCACTTTCTTCCTTATCCTCCTCTCCAACACCCTTTCCAATACCTTCATTCCATGCTCCAATAACTTTATCGCTCGGTACGAGCCACACTCCAGAGGGTCACCTTTCCCCTTGTATAGAGGGACGAGGGTACTCAGTTCCCAATCCACTGGAATGCGGCCTTCTTTCACCACCAGATTACAGATCTCTGTCATTCTCTTCACACCCCAACTTCCTGCTGCCTTCAACATATCTCCCACAACTCCCGTCGGCCCTCCCGCTTTTCCACTCTTCATTGCTTTTATCGCTTCCTCAACTTCCTTCTCAGTTATCTTCTCTGCCGGTCCTAAAACTGGGTTACTCTCTATGTTGCCATCCCATTCATTCTCTGTATTCAACAGCATTTCCATATATCTTTTCCATCTTCCTTTAATTCCATCTGGGTCGACAACGATTTGTCCCACTTCATCCTTCAAGCAACTCACCCCCATCACATCACGCCTCTCTTTCGCTATGTGCTTTGCAATCCTGAATGCTGCTTTCTGACCCTCTTCCGAATCCAAGCGTTCTCCGCCCATTTTCCTACATGCCTCCTGCGCCTTTGCTACCTCTTTCTTTGCAGCCTTCCTGGCTGCCTTATAACTTTCATGCTCTGCTGTTTCTGCTCCCGTACCCTTCGCCTTCTGCCACTCTTTGAACTTCTTCCTCTTCTCGTCAATCCTCTTTCCAACTTCAACATCCCACCACCATGTTTCCGAGTGCCTCGGTGGTCCTTTTGTCCATCCACATACCTCACCAACGGCTCCCAACAGACTAGCTTTCATTGACATCCAACCACTTTCAAGCTCAACCACATCATCCTCTACCCTACTCAGCCTCTCTTTTAATGCCTCCCTTACTGTCACCTCTTTCAACCTCCACACCTTCATTCTCGGTTGGTACTTCACCCGCCGAGCTCTCCTCGCACCTTTCACCCTTATGTCGCAGACAACCAAGTGGTGCTGTGAAACAGCCTCCTACCCCGGGATCACCTTTGTGTCCCGGAGGTGCCCCCTATCTCACCTACGCACCATCAGGTAGTCAACGGTTGTCGTCGACCCACCTGACGTGTATGTAACAAGCTTATTGTCCTTTTTCTGGAACTGAGTATTACAAATCAACAAATCAGCTCCATCAGCAAACTCCAAAATCCTTTCACCTTCTCCATTTCTCACACCATATCCGTAACCCCCATGAACTCCCTCAAAACCATCCATACTCCTTCCCACATGTCCATTCAGGTCTCCCCCCACCACAACAACTTCCTCATCTTTCACGTTTTCCATCAGCTTCTCTATCGCACACCAGAACCTGTCCTTCTCTTCATCGCTTCGACCAACCTGCGGAGCATATCCCGAGATGACGTTCACCAAGAGCTTTCCAATCATCATTTTCACCATCATCAACCTATCACTCACTCTAGTCACACTCACCACACTGTCTACAAACTCCTCAGAAAACAGGACACCAACACCATTCACGCCCTCCGGGCACCCTTGCCATACAAACTTGTATTTCTGTCCCTGCCTACCCTTCACCATTCTCACACCACTTCCCTTCCATCTCGTCTCTTGCACACAACATATGTCCACTCTTCTTCTGACCAATACTTCCACCATTTCTCCTGATCTCCCTGTCATTGTCCCTACATTCCATGTCCCAAACCTCAGAAACCGATCTCCACTTCGGGCTGCACCCTGCCCATATGTACTTGTGATTGTCATGGTTCTCTTTTTGAGGCAATGTTTTTATGGCCGGATGCCCTTCCTGACGCCAACCCTCTTAGTCGTCTCTTACGACACGCAGGGATACAGTGTACCTATTCTGACCAGGGTACACACTGGGAAACGTTTAAAACATGGAAATTCTGGGGGGGAGGGGGGGGGGGGCCGTTAGCATCACGGCTGCGGTTTAAACATATTCCAACAATATCCAAACAGAACCATGAAAACCATGTAAAACCAATCCGGGAAAAGTCTCCAAGCGAGAACGTGGATTTGAGAAAGAAGGAGCAGAGGCGTCAGAAAACGAGATACAGGGGGCGGGGCACAAGCCGAGACGAGGAGGAGAGCGACCAGCACGTGTCCGGGAGGAGAGAAAGAATCAATATAGAATTCTTTGTCTCGGGAGGTGAGGTGAGGGGGAGAAAACAAAATAAAAGAAACAAGCAATACAGCGAAGGAAATAACCCAAACCGACAAAACACCGACGGGGGTAGGGAAGCCCCAATTTACCAGGCCGCGCACGAGGTACGACCCAGAAAACGATTAACTACACACAAGTTTGCACGAACCACAAACCAACACCAACTAGAAACACACAATAACACGTACACAGCAAAATAACCAGTGGAAATTTGACAAAGACAAGAATGGGAAAACACTCAAACTTCGATGCCGTGGAGAGCTCGAAGCACGCCTCACTCGCCCGAGGAACCGGAAGTCAGTCTTTGTGAGTAAGCGAAGGACCGAATTCTAATTTGGTGTGTGGGTGCAACCCACGTCAAAATCCAAGATGGCCGCCGCCATGTATGTCTGACGCCATGAATGTCTGAACTTTGTGAGCAGAATATCTTGAAAAATAAGCGAAGTACCAACTTCTAATCTGGTGTGTGGGTGTATCTACGCATAAGGAAGAACCCTATTGAAAATTGGGTCGCCACGTCAAAATCCAAGATGGCCGCCGCCATGTATGTCTGAACATTGTGAGCAGAATATTTTGAAAAATAAGTGAGGTACCAACTTCTAATCTGGTGTGTGGGTGTATCTACGCATAAGGAAGAACGCTATTGCAAATTGGGTCGCCACGTCAAAATCCAAGATGGCCGCCTTGCGTCTTCCACTTTGTCAACTCACATCACTTCACCGACGGGGGACCTAGGCGTAACGCTTGTACATCTGAATGTCCCTCTGTATGTGTAATTTGTGCCAGCTTAGGAATGCACAAGGTTATATTCCAGTCAATTCTAGCATACTCTAGTCTACCCTGGTCTACTTTGATTTGCCCTACTCTGCAATGTATTGTCATGGAAGGAAAATGTGGGGGAGTGGGAGTGGATTGGTGGGAGCTGAAAAGGTGAAAGTAGAGAAATATTAAAGCTTTAAAATAATTGACCTTTCATATGACAGCACACGTAAACATCCCCAATTTATATCATTAAAGTGCAAGCAGAGAGAGTGTGAGGAAGAGTGTGAGGGTGTCGGAAGAAGAGGAGGTGTTGGGGGGCTTGTTACCTCCGCCACCAAAGGTGGATGGAGGTTACGTTTTCACCTGTCTGTTTGTTTGTTTGTGAACAAAATATCTCAAAAGGTTGTGGACGGAGTTGGACTAAATTTGACAAAGATGTAGCGAATGTCACAAGGACGAAATGAATAGATTTTGGTGAAGATCCGGAATCGGATCCGGCTACTAAATTTTTTAAAGTGATTCTTCACCATTGGGAGATCGGGCGAAAAACGATACATAGCAGGATATCTCAAAATGTTGTGGACATATTTGGACGAAACTTGTTGGACAGGTTGCGTGTCTGAAAAGGACGAATAGATTCGATTTTGGTGAAGATCTGAATATGGATTCGGATATGAGAATTATTTAAATGTTTAAGTGACTCTTCACCATTGGGAGATGGGGCCAAAAACGATACATAGCAGGATATCTCGAAAGGTTGTGGACGAAACTTGATGGACCAGTTGACTGTCTGACAAGAACGTTTAGATTTTATTTTGGTGAAGATCTAAATATGGATTCGGATATGAGAATTATTGAAGTGATTCTTCACCATTGAGCGATATGGCCAACCAGGCGGAGGTAAGCTCTCTTCTGAGTGCCGTTCGAGTTTCGTTATTTAAAAGGATCATCAAATTTTGCGGCAAAAAGCAGACATCTGCCTTTTGGCAGTTCTGCCACATCTGGTTATACATATACAATTTCACCAGATTTCACCAATTAAAATCCCACTATCTAAGATAAGCTTTAAACACTGAAAAGAGCACAAAATGTGTAAATATTCAGCCATTGAATTCAGCCAAACAGCTTTGCCAAGAGCTCCGCAGGTAGCAACTGTGCTCTCTTATTTCTAATTTAATAGAGCAACAGGTATTATTACATCGAATGTCCTCTTATCGATGTCTCAGCTCCTCTTGACGCAAACGTTTTTTGCCGCTACATTCGATATTAACAAAACTTATCAACCACGAAAAATCTGGAAAACAAAGCAGAAAATTGAATACAATAATCTGTTGATATCATCGATTACGTTTCACCATTGGTCAGAAAATAACAAGCATCCGTGATCATAATACGGAGCTCGCTTGCATGATGTCACACCTGTTGAGTCAATGAGCTGCGTCACGTGCCCGTTGCCATGACCACGGCTTTTAAAATATCTTACGCACAGGGCGCTCTCCCACCTCCCCACTACCTGGGCTGCAGCGCTTTCGGCCATTTAAAAAAAGAGCTGCCAAAGCTTTGAAGGCCCGTTCGCAGTTTTCTTTTCCCATCTCTCAGGAAGAAATGAAGGAGGTTAATTAAATATAAAAAAAAATAAAAAATTTAAATTAAAAATTAAAAAATGGAGAAATTAAAAATTAAATTAAGAAATTTTCCCATCTTTAAGATTAAGGAAGAAAGTAAGTTCGAACTGGATTCTGCGGAGTTTGCGGCAATTTCATTTTTCCGCCATAAAATGAAGCCCAGGCATAAAATCGGATATCGGCACACACCAGAGCAACTACCATCAGCCTGATCGGCACACACCAGAGCAATTACCATGGGCCTGATTGCATTTACTGGGTTGCAAAACTAGTTATTGAATAACTGCATCACCAAGAGCCCACAATTTTACGAAGACAGTCCGCAACATCAATACTGAATTGGTGGGCCAGTTGCAAGAATAAACCAGCCGTACAATGACAAAAGCAGCCAAGACAATGTGGAAATCGAACTGGTAAGCTTGTGATAATTGACTTATCCACAGAGCCAAGCCAGATTTAATTAGTGAAGCACAAAGCTGAAATTGTATTTCACACATTCTCTACCCTTGGTCGCCACTCCGCTTTCACTCTCTCGCTCTCCCTCCCCGAAGCAACCTGCAGCACATGTCTTCACTACATTTACACCCGTGGTGTTAACTTTCTCCCAACAAGGAAATGTGCGGAACCAGATGAAAGGTGTGGATAGAAATATACTGTTAACAAAATTGTATTCTGCATTGTGCATAATGACAACTGGCATGCAAACACCCACCAGAACATGCTCTGTTCCTGTTTAGCAACACAATAATTACAACTGAGCGTTTTTCCCCCATCGAGACAGCTGCCCCATAGTCCACGAGCCCTGGAAATATATAGTTATTTGTTCGAACACCATAATCAACCTTGCTGCAATATAGTACATTTCTCCTTGCTTTTGGTATTTTACTTTTGTACACCTTCCAGCCTCGATTACGTTACAAGGGTACACTTATATACCTTATTCTATATACCAAAAGATTCACAAAAAAGTTTCCATGTGGAATGAAATGTCAATCAATGGCTTAGTATGCACATTGTTTTCACTCTAAGATTCTATTTTACTCAATATAACCCAACATTACTGTCTATTGTATGATATAATGTAAGAACAATTACATCCTTGCTGCAATATATATATAGAAAAAGTAAGTACACCCCATGTAAAGTTTTGACTTTTTCAACATATATCAACATACAGCTATTTGATCTTCATTTCAACAATATTGATAGATAAAGGTGATATAATATAACAAATATCATGAAACATTTACATTTTGTAGTCCATTGTATAATTTAAGTAAACACAAATGCAAATTTTGCATGTGGAAAAAGTAAGTACACCCTTGGCTCTAATAGGTGGTATTGCCCCCTTTGGCAGAAACAACCTTAAGTAGGCGTTTCTTATAACTGTCTACCAGTGTCTGACATCGACTGGGAGAAATTTTTGCCCACTCCTCCATAAAATTATTTCAGCTGTGCGATGTTTGAGGTATTTCTTGAATGCACAGCTCGTTTCAAATCCCCCCACAACATCTCGATGGGATTTAGATCCGGTCTTTGACTTGGCCATTCCAGAACCCTCCATTTCTTTCTTTTCAGCCATTCCTTGGTGGATTTACTGGTATGTTTAGGGTCATTGTCATGTTGCAAGGTCCACCTTCGGTTGAGCTTCAACTTTCCGACAGATGGCCTCACATTATCCACAAGCACCCTCTGGTACAATGAAAAAGTCATAGTGGATTCTATGATGGTGAGCTGCCCAGGCCCTGATGCAGCGAAGCTGCCCCAAGCCATAATATTTCCACCACCATGCTTTGCAGTTGGTATCAGGTACTTGTGGTCAAATGCTGTCTTTGGTTTTCGCCAAACATCGCCAAACATGGGAAGCATGGGATATATATATATACATATATATATATATATATATATATATATATATATATATATATATATATATATATACGTATATATATATATATATATATATATATATATATATATATATATATATATATATATATATATATATATATATATATATATATATGCAGGGTGAGTCAAAAGTAGCGCCCGATTTATGTTTATATATATATATATTTCTGTCAGTTGATTGTTTGTTTGACATTTGTATTACAGTGTACAGTGTATTCTGTGATGTGTACAGTGTACAGTGTACAGTGTATAGTTACAGTGTATTACAGAAATCGGGCACGGGCGCTACTTTTGATTCACCCTGTATATATATGCCAGCAAAGACAATGCTGGATTCCTTGTCCCACCCTCCTGCTCTCCTACACCCAGTATTGGAACAGATTAACTTAAACAAAGTTAAAATAGTATAATAGTTTTTATTTGGTTGCATATTCCATGCATGCAAAAACTGCATTGAGCCTGTGAACCATCGACATCACCAAACTCTTGGTATCCTCTTTTGAGATGCTTTGCCTAGCCTTCACTGCAACCATTTTCAGTTGTTGTTTGTTTTGGGATGTTCTGACTTTAGTTTCCTCTTCAGAAATGCCAGAAATGCATCCAGTCAGTGGACCCACTGGTTCCATTCCCTGGGGTTCTACCTGGGATTGGTGCCGGAAATCACCGACACGCAGAAATTGAACGTACTTTGTTGCAAAGTGACACATTCTGTCTACGAATACTTCTCCCACTGCACAACCTATGAGAACGCTGTGGATACCTTCGTGGCTCTTTATGTCAAACCTCGGAGCACCATTTATGCACGACACCTTCTCGCAACGTGCCAACAAGAACCATCGGAGTCTTTGGAGCAATACGCGCAAGTCCTGCAACAGCTCAGTAAGGACTGCGCAGTCATAGACCACGCTGCTGTGGAGGGCACTGATGACCGAGTATGTGACGCTTTCATAGCCGGGCTCCAGGCTCCCCCAATCCGACAGCGCCTCCTCAAAAATGACATGCTGGACTTCAAGACGGCCTTCGACCAAACCCGGGTACTTCAGTCGGCACAAGCGAGATCTGAGGCGTATGGCCGTCCGTACATAACTGTGAGCTCTTCGGCCAACACTGAAGATCTCTTGAAGTCAGAATCTGCTGTCGCGCGAGCGCCCGTGCGGGCTCTGGCATGCCAGAATTCCCGCAGAGAGGAATCGGACGACGAGGTGAATGAGCCGCGTACTGCAGCTGCGGCGACCCCCGCTGGGCCCACAGCCAAATGTTTCTTTTTCGGAAAACGGCGTCACCCTCACTCGCAATGTCTGGCTCAGGAGACGACGTGTCATAATTTCAGTTAGAGAGGCCATTTTGCCAGGTCTGCCAATAGACCAAAAGCCGACAGATGACACCAGCAGGCGCGCGCGCCTCTGGGATCTTGAGAAGAACTCCGAGCAGCTTAATGAGGGCTGTCATCCCGGTGGAAATTAATGGCCAATCGGTGGATGTGCTGATCGATACTGGCAGTGACAAGAGTTACATCAGCCAGCGACTAGTTGAACAACACGGTTGGCCTACTGTTGTGATGATGCAACGTGTGTACATGGCTTCCGGGTCTTTGTGGCAGCGATCCCAAGGAACGAACTTGCATTGTTAAGCTCGTGGCTAATGATGTTACGTACTCGGATGTGGAGCTAATGGTGTTTCAGAATCTGTGCTCTAACGTACTTCTCAGACATGACTTCTTGAATCAGGATAGACGCCTAGAAAAGCAGTTTAGCGGGGCTCATACCTTCTCTGTAGGCAACCGGCTACTCACTGCACCGAGCCCGGTATGCGGCCTAGTGGAGATGGCTATTGAAACTCAGCTGCTATTTCCGAGTTTAACTCAAAATTGCCACCCGGTCACAATGAAATCTCGGTGGTATTCTCAGCCTGATGTCCAATTATCGCAGACGAAACTAAACGACTTCTACTCGAAGGAGTTATCGAACACAGTTGTTCGCCATGGCGGGCTCAAGTGGTGATCGTCAATAGCACTAATCATCGCAAATGCATGGTCATCGCTTACTCTCAAACGATCAATCGTTTTAACCAACTCGACACCTAACCATTACCTCGCATGGAGGACATGGTCAGAGCTGTATCTAACTACCGAGTTTTCAGTACGCTGGACCTTTGTAGTGCCTATCATCAAATTCCAATACGAGAAGCCAACCTCCCCTACACGGCCTTCAAGTCTGGCCAGCAGCTGTACCAATTTTGTAGAATCCCATTCGGCATTACGAACGGGCTCCATGCTTTCAACAAGCAATAGACGATAACCTCACAAAGAAGCAATTGAAAGATGTATTTGTCTACGACTCTACGTGGATAATGTTACGGTGTGCAGTTGGAACCAGAAATATCATGATGCGAATTTACGCCGGTTCTTGGAAGTGGCCCATAAGTACCACCTGACTTTCAATGAAGCCAAATGTAGTTATTCCGTGAGATCTATAGACCTCTTGGGCCACACTGTTTCCGGAGGGGAGATACGGCCGGATTCGTCACGCCTGCAGCCCTTACTCGATCTAGCCCCTCCCGTCAACCAGGGGACATCAAAGAGAGCGATGGGATTATTCACGCACTACGCTCAGTGGGTCCCACGGTTCTCAGAGAAAATACGTCCTCGAGACGAATGCAAAACATTTCCGCTGACCTTGGAAGCCCAGAAAGCCTCTCAATAACTGAAGGATGACATAGCCGGTGCCGCCGTGACCTCCTTCGACGAGTCGGTCCCCTTTGTAGTGGAAACAGATGCATCTGACTGCGCAATCGCGGCGACATTGAACCGGGGGGGGGGGGGGGGGAAGGGGTGACCGGTGGCGTTTTTCTCTCGCGCATTATCAGACAGCAAGAGACAACACTCCTCAATTGAAAAAGAGGCCTACACTATAGTGGAATCAGTCTGCAGGTGGCACCATTTCCTCTTAGGTAAACATTTTCACCTCATTACGGACCAACAATCTGTAGCCTTTATGTATGACGGAAAGCATTCACAAAAAGTTTGTACACTACATACTACATTATTCTGGGATTGGCTTCCCCATACTGATTATTTTCAGGGGAAGTAACTCTATGAACACTATGTCTGGTTTAACACTCTTAATATTTAAAACATTACAGCATATGAAGACATAATGGGTGTTTTATATTTATAAAAAATACATTTTGCTGATACACTTTGTTAAGGATGTATTGAATTTTTGCATTTTTCAGCGAAAAAGGTCCTTCTTGTTTGCTGTCTAAGGGTACACTGGCTGATGATCCTCTGCCACCTGGATCATGTATTGGAGCTGATCCTCGTCCTTGGTATGCCCCTTTCCCGTGAACTCATGGATGAGGGCCACTCCTGTTTGAGCAGTGTCGTTAGTCATGAGGAGCTTCCCGACTCATTCCTTCCCCAGATTGTACCCGTCTGATGTTATCCAGGCCGCAGGGGGCATTGACAAGAATGCAGTATCAATTTCAAGACGGTGGAGATCCTCTTAGTTGTGGGGGTGAAGAAGTCTGAAAGATCTTTTGCAACGACGTCTATTGCGATGGCCAACACACGAGAGCTGGGCTCGAGGAATTCTTCCACAGAGTTCATGTTGGAGACAATCTTGAGTTTGTCGATCTTGTGCCCAAGAGAGCGAGACCGACTGTAACTTCAGACAAGTACCATAGATGCCAACTCATCACCTTTGTGCCGGCTTCCTTGATGATGGGATCCTCATGTTCCGTGAGTTCTTGAGCAGTGTGAGGTCCATTCGTGCTGCTGTGGACACTGTCTTGGCTGTGAACCAGATGTGTAGGTAATGTTTTACGATGAAAATGCAGAAATCACCGAGCTTTTCCCA
Source organism: Myxine glutinosa (assembly GCF_964187855.1). Taxonomy (NCBI): domain Eukaryota; kingdom Metazoa; phylum Chordata; class Myxini; order Myxiniformes; family Myxinidae; genus Myxine; species Myxine glutinosa. The sequence goes on from NC_136270.1 coordinate 103,565,061, forward strand.
GAGAAGTCCCATGTGGTTCGGGCTATGAGAGGAAGAAGGACGTTGCGGCCGCAAGAGTCGAACAAACTTCTCCTTGAACATCCAAATATTTAGGGCATACATTGCCCGCGCCATCCATCGCGCACGGTGTAGAGACCCAGGAGCATTGAAGGATACAGAAGAGCGTCCGCGATGAAGAGAGCCGAGGAAAACGACAGCCAATTCCAGGAACTCCTTGTAATCATCCCACGGTTGTTGAACCTGAAGGAGCTCCTGAGCAAACTGGATGAGATCATCTCGCCACGGCCGTATTCTGATTGCCATGGCTTCATCGTCCGCTGCCGTTCTGAACTTTTCCTGATTGATCTCAGCCCAGAAATTCCAGCAGTTCAGGAATAATGTGATGTCCAGACTTTTTGACTGTTCCACCAGACAACTTCGTGCTTTTTGATGCACCCTAACACATGTGTATATATATATATACACAGACTTGGCATTTAATATGGAATATTTTTTTTCTTGACTTGGGTTTACTTTCTTAACTCAGGATATCAATCTGGTGAGTTTCTTTTACACTTTGGTGATTTATTTGTTAAAAGAACCATGTCACTGATTGTCTGTCACAGCAAGAAGTCAACAACAGGATTATATCACAGGTGGCGTGGCAAAATGTACGGACAGGTGCATTTGATGATTGGCTTCACAGTCGGGTATACAAGGGTTGTTGCGTTCTGTATTAGTGAAAAACAACTGCTGCACGTTTCCAAAAGTTATTGCCGCTTCCTCTGGAGATGGTCCGTCAACTCGACCATGCTGTTTGTCATGGAGTGGTGGCTTTACGAAATTACGGCATGAAACAGCGTGCTATTGCTCGGCAGTATCGTATCACTCAAGGTCAGGTGTCAAAGATCCTGAAACGAAATGCTCAGAGGGGTGTCCCTACTCCAATACCGAGGCCAGGACGTCCCCGCAGAACCACAAGGAGGGATGATCGCCAGCTGCACCAGTTAGTCCGCAATGGCCGTACCAAGTCAGCTAATCGGCTTAAGGCTGAGTGGCAGCAACTGACAAATGTGCCTGTATCCAAAAGGCTAGTCAACCAACAACTGGTTTAAGCAGGCTATCGTGCCAGGCGTCCCCTGAGAAAGCCACGCCTGCCCAGACAACACCGCCAGCGCCGATTGCAGTGGGCCAGAGAGCACCGTCAATGGCAGCCAGGACACTGGAATCACGTGATCTTCAGTGACGAGTCTAGATTTCTGGTCTATCGTCAAGATGGCCGCGTCCGAGTGCGCAGACAAGTTCATGAAGCCTACAACAAAGATTGTATAGTGCCAAGAGTCCAAGCTGGAGGTGGTGGGGTGACCGTTTGGGCTGCTTTTCATGCAGGGGGCAAAACTGACCTGGTTGTTCTGAATAGAAACCTGAACCAGTTCAAGTACAGGGCCATTCTGGAAGAAACATTGCTTCCATTTGCTCGTGCAGCCTTTCGAGGAAACTTTGTCTTCCAAGATGACAATGCACGGCCTCATCGTGCTCGCATGATCCAACACTTTCTTGCTGACCGTGGTGTAGAGCATATGGAGTAGCCTGCCATGTCCCCGGATATGAATCCGATAGGGAACTTGTGGGCAGAATTAACGCATCAAATCGACCACTTGGACCAGCAGCTGACCTCTGTGCGTGAATTGCAGCAGGCTATTGTCACTGCATGGCAAGCAATTCCTGTCCAAACCTTGGCAAATCTCGTGAACAGCATGCCTCAACATGTACGTGCTCTTCTGAATGCTCGTGGGGGTTACACGAAGTACTGAACTGTAATTTTACTGTCCGTAATCCCAGTCGTAATTTAACTTTTGTTTTTGTTAAAAGAAATTTTGGCTAATGTGCAAAATAAAGAGATACTTCTGGAAAATGTACAGAAGTTTAACACAGTACTGTCCATGAATTGAGTTCGATATCAGTTTACATCACTTTCAAGGATCAATTTATTTGTTTCGAAATGTCAAATGTGGTTTTTGTTTCTTTTAAAGGTCACATTAACAAAATCTAGAATAATTTCAACATAATTCCAATGAACTTTTGGTTCTAAGACATCTTGAAAAGTAAGTTCACCCCCACAAAAAAATATTCCATATTAAATGCCAAGTCTGTATATATATATACATACATACAGTCATACCCCGTTTTACACCATTTCGACCTACGTCAAATCCGACTTTACGCCACTCTTCTAGAGTAAATTTCAGTTCAGCGAACGTCATTATGTGCGACTTTACGTCACTCCTACGGACGTGAAAAAAAGTAATTTTTCCTTAAAAATATATTTAAAATAAATAAAATAGTACATAAATTAACAATAAAAGAAGCTAAAAAAACAATTTAAAATACAATAAAAAGCACATTAAAAATATAAAAACATGTACGTACAGTATTCCTTTACTGTGTCTGTGTTAGCCATGGGTCCTAAGAAGGATAGTGCTAGTGTTTCCAAGCGTAATGTGGTTACGATGGAAGATAAGTTAAATGTGATTAAAAGGTATGAAAAAGGTGAAAAAGTGTTGGTGATAGCACATAGATCTTATCGCGAATCGGAACCGCAATGCGTCATGGGATCGGAAAGGGGCAATAGCGCCGCCGGCGGTCGCTGTCACTTTGACAGACTGCTTGTTTACATTGACACACTACGTGATCCTTACCACTTTAAACTACTTTTAGGACTTTTTTACTGTGACAAATTAACTGTGAACTGTGATCAGCTCATGAGCCAGTATTTGCAAGCCAAGGACACCATCGCAAAACTGAAAGCCGCCATTGCAGTATGTAACAAGAAGTTTACTGTTTCGGACATAGCAAACTGTGATGAATTTGTGAAACTTTATGCAGGTTTACCTAGTTATGACCTGTTTAAGTGGTTATTAGCAGAAGTATCCCCTCATGCACAGAACCTTCATTATTATAAGGGGAAATTATCAATGGAAGACAAGACCTGGCAAATAAACAATACTACAAACCCCGGAGTTAAGCGATCTCAATCTTTAGAGGATCAACTACTCATGACACTCATGAAGCTTCGGCTTAATCTTCGCGAGGAGGACCTCGCATTTCGCTTTCGATTAGGACAAAGCACCGTCTCCCAAGTTTTGTTCGCAAGTGTACAGCCAATGTGTCAAGACCTACTCTCAAGTGCCTTGCTGGTATTACATCTAGCGGAACAATTTCATACATTTCCAAACCTACAGGAGGAAACACGTCGGACAAAAAAATTGTAAAGATGACGAATATTGTAGACAAGTTCCAGCCCGGCGATATTTGTATGGCCGATCGAGGTTTCAACATTCAGGAACTGTTCTTGCATGAGCAGGTTGTTTCTCTTCTCCAATGGGAGCCCCCCTTTCCCTCAAAAATTTCTTTAAATCGCTGGATTTTAATGCCAAAAAACGCTGAATTTCTTTCACATTAGCCATCTTCCTTTCCGTAAACACAGCGTCGATCGTAGACAGACGCTTCCTCTTCTGGGTTCGTGTTTACGTTTGCCCCCTTTTCGATCCCATCATGCTTTGCGGTGGAGCGCCCTCTGTTGATATTTACCGATTCGCGATAAGGTCTATGCCTTCGGGCTGCCACGGTCGATGGTATCGACCATCATTCATGATAGGGAACGTATTCTCGCATACGTCACTGAAAAAGCGCCGCCGGCTCAGACTGCTAAAATGTGTGTTTGTGTTCAGAAGAGACGCCATGTTAAAGGTGAATAACATAATCTTATTAATTTTATTTATTATTCTTTACAAATTCATTTATTAATTGTGTTCATTACTCATTAAAAAAAATATGACTAAAATGTGTTTTTAGTGTTCTTTAAGGTTTAGCGATAGTTATATACTTTCGCGAGTTATTTACTCTAGTTTTACGGTGTTTGTCTTCATGTTAAGGCATTTTTAAGGCATTACGCCCGGTTTACGTCAAAAACAGAGTTACGTCACGGCTTAGGGAACCAATTAATGACGTAGGCCGGGGTATTACTGTATGTATATATATATATATATACACACACACACACACACACACACACACACACACACACACACACACACACACACACACACACACACACACACACACACACACACATATTGCCTTCAGAAAGTACTCACACCCCTCGACTTTTTCACATTTCGTTGTATTACGGCCTGAATTTAAAATGGATTAAATTGAGATATTTTTTTTGTCACTGATCTACACATAATATCCTGCAACGTCAGAGGATTTTATTTTTTTTTTAGATTTTTTTTTACAAAATCATGAAAAATTAAAAGTTTAAATGTCTTGAGTCAATATATATTCAACCCCTTTGCTATGACACTCCAAATTGAGCTCAGGTGTATCTAATTTCCTTTGATAATCCTTGAAATGTCTCTACAACTTGAATTGAGTCCATATGTGGCCAATTCAATTGATTGGACATGATTTAGACAGAAACACACCTTTCTACATAAGGTTCCTCAGTTGACAGTGCATGTCAGAGCAGAAACTCCACCATTAAGCCGAAGGAACTGTCCGTAGAACTCCAATATAGAACTGTGAGGTGGCATAGATCTGGGGAACGGTATAAAACAATTTATATGGTGTTAAAAGTTCACAAGAGTACAGTGAGCTCCATCATCAAGAAATGGAAAGATTATGGAACAACCCAGACTCTTCCTAGAGCTGGCACTCTGACCAAACTGAGCAACCGGGCAAGTAGGACCTTGGCCAGGGAGGTGAGCAATTACCCAATGACCACTCTGACAGAACTATAAAGTTCCTTAGCTGAGATGGGAGAAACTGTCAGAAGGATAGTCTCTGCAGCCCTTCACAAATCTAGGCTTTATGGGAGTGGCCAAACGAAAGCCACTTCTGAGAATAAGCCACATGACATCACGCCTGGATTGTGCAAAAAGGCACGGGAAGGACTGAGAGCATGAGGCAAACTATTCAGTGGTCTGATGAGACTAAAATTTAACTTTGGCCTGAATGCAAAGCGCTACATCTGACAATAACTGAGAACAGCTGATCACCAATCTTGTACCATCCCTCGCGTGAAGCCTGGTGGTGGCAGCATCATGATATGGGGATGTTTTTCAGCAGCAATGACTGGGAGATTTGTAAGAATAGAGGGAACAATTAATTGAGTGGCCCAGCCAAAGCCCAGACTTGAATCCCATTGAGATTCGGTGGAAAGACTTGAAGATTGCTGTTCACCAATGCTCCCCGTCCATCTTGACAGAGCTTAAGCAAATCTGCAAGGAGGTATAGAAGAAACTCCCGAAATCCAGATGTGCAAAGTTGATACAGAAATCCCCAAGAATACTCGAATCTGGAATTGCTGCCAAAGGCGAATCTATGATGTTTTAACTCAAGGGTTGAATACTTTTGTAAAATATATATTTCTGTATTTGCTTTAGATCATTTTGTTGATATTTCTAAATAGAAAATTCCACTTGAACATTATGGGGTATTATGTGTAGATCAGTGATACAAAAATACCAATTTAATCCATTTTAAATTCAGGCTGTAACATAACAAAATGTGAAAAAGTCAATGGGTGTGAATACTTTCCAAAGGAACTGTATATACAACAACAACATGCATTTTAAGGCCATTTTCCCTGCTAGAGCGTGGGGTTTGCCTTAGGGGCCCCATGACAATCTTCTCCATCTTGCCCTATTTTCTGCATCTCCCCTTGTTGACCCACTTGCCCGCATTTCTTCTTCCACCATCTTTAGCCACGTCTTTCTCGGTCTTCCCCGTCCTCTACTTCCTTCTACATTCATTCCCATCACTCTTCTCAACCAGTCACTTTCATCCTTCCTCAACACATGACCAAACCATCTCAACCTGTTCCTCTTCACAGCATCAATCACAGGCTCTATTCCCATCATCTTTCGCAATTCATCATTTGTCTTCCTCTCTCTCAACGATACTTCACACATCCACCGAACCATTCGCATTTTCACCCTTTCCAGCCTTCGTTGCTGCTCTACGTTCATTACACATGTCTCGCTCCCATAAATCATAACACTTCTCACACATGCAGCATACACCTTTCACAGCTTCAACGACACTCCCCTCCTCGTCAACACGCCACTCAATTCCCGAAACTTCTTCCATGCACATCTCACTCTAGCAACCGTTGCCGAGTCTGATCCACCTTCTCCATTCAGCATGCCTCCGAGGTAGCAAAATGTTTTCACACCTTCCAGCTTCACGCCGTCTCCAAGATCCAACTCAACATTTCCTCCATCTGCAGCTCCCTCTGTACACACCTTACATTTGAATGTAGCTGCCACACTGGTTAATGACCCTCTCAGACCACTACATTTTTGATGAACCCACTCAGCGCACATTGTACATTGGATGGAGTTCACTCTGACACCCTTCCTGCACACAGCACACGGACACTTCTCAGTTCTTTCCACCTCACCACATGCACCATATATCCACAGCACTTGCCATCACCTTCCAAAGGAACTGTATATGTATAAGCATATATATGATTATATGATTATATGATTATATGTATATGTGTATATATATATATATATATTTTTTTTTAAAGAATTTTTAAGAAACAGGAAGTAAATTCCTGCGTGGGGCTCGTGTGAAAAAATTCTGACAACCCGGGAATCGAACCCAGGAACTCATCACTTATGCGGTGACAGCCCACTGAGCTATTGAGTCTCTGGGATATCCTCAGAGATTTCTCACTCTAACACTGCGAGCTTTATAATGGCCGACGTCTTACATCGGAACCGCCATTAAGGTGTCCCACACAGCTGCTGCTGCACCTTACTGGGAGCGATAAGCACCGCCTGCCACACGGCAACATTATCTCTGGTATCCACTCATTATATGGAGTCGACCTATATATATATATATATATATATATATATATTTCAAAGAAAATGGTGCATCCAACAAAAAAGACAAGATCTCAGAACTAGATCTCAATGCAAACAACAAAAAACGTCAGTATGTAGAAAACCAACAACAGTTTACTGGATTTTAACTCTCACTAACCCAACCATGCATGGATATTGGATACAGAGTAGCACCTTGGCAGTTCAATAATGAATTGTGTCATCTCCCAAAGATGATGCAATTCAATAAATAACATAAGTAAGAGGGGTCCTGCTTAATAATGTATATACGGTGGTAAATGGATACTTCCCAACATAAAATAACCAAAATTAGCAGAACGGAAAGAGTCAAATAATCTTGGACACTGTGCTGCCATACTACATGGGACATTCAGAAAGGATTATCAAGATAGTACATATCACAGAAATTGGTGGAGTGTATAAACCTTTACGCACCATCCGTAATGTCATCTCCATGCTAAAGGGCAGGATATCAACTGGTGGGAATAGTTTACTCTGCATGCAGGGACTTTGGCCAATTACATTTTGGTGAAACGGGAAGAATTCTGAAACAAAGGCTAGACGAACCTGATCAAGCAATTCAGCTTGGTAAGGTGACACAGTAGGCCAAAGCATGTCATTGCCTGCAGTCAAGCCACAAATCTGGTCTGGATGAGACTAGTGTCATCGACATAACGTTGACCAAACGACGCAGATTGCTTCTAGAGGCATCACACGTCAAGGGCCGAGAGGATGGTTTAACTGGGGAGACACTGGATCAACTCACACAATACACCCTTTTGTTATAACTTGAAAAAAATGGATTAGCAAAAAAATGGCAAACCACTGGAAAAGGTAGGCAAAAAAAAAAAAATTGCCTAATGCCACGGCAACACATGCACGCGAGCGTGCGCATGCACACACACACGCGCACACGCACACACACGAAACTCCATAAATTACACAACCCACAATTACACAACATGTGAACACAGATGCACAGACAGCCATGTTCATGCCCTATGATGGCTATGAACACAAACATCTACTCACCCCACACATACAATATTAGGTCATAATGAATGAGTAAGAGATCAAAGCAGACCACCAATGATGCGATTGGTGTTTATATTTAATGTCACCATAATTATAGAAGCATTCAACATATATATATATATATATATATATATATATATATATATATATATATATATGTGTGTGTGTGTGTGTGTGTGTGTGTTCGGATTTATATCCATGACCATAGGCGTAGTTTGACTACTCTATTTGGGGGGGGGGGGGGGGGGGGGAAGGGGTTAATATTAATAATGGGCAGCTATGTCTGACTTCCAAAATTACCGTTTGTTAGTGTAGTTAAAGTGTACGTGAAATCACAAACACAGTTTACGTTCATTATTGTTACTCACATTTAAATACGGGATGTTTTTATCTTAATTGTAAACTACTGAAAAAATTAAGGTGGGGGCATTGCCCCCCTCCCGCCCCCCTCCCAAACTCCGCAGATGTCCATGGCTATTTGGAATCACAAAGCTATCCAATTGTGCATGCTGTACAGTATATGCATTAAAATATGGAGGGAAAAGGCAGCAAGGTTTCCGATCCATTCCAAAGTGAGTTAAAATCCTGATGAAATCAGACAAATGAACGGCTAAAGGGAGATGCAGACAAAGCAGATCAGGTGATAGGCAAGCAGGACAGGGTGAGCAGTGTGACTGTAAGTGGAGTGAGCGGTTGGATGCACATCGATTTCAAGACCCTCTGGGTTTAACACCAGCCTTTCCCCACAGGTGAATGAAATGCTACCACGATTCCCAGCTTCAGCCCAACAAAACTTCGCCAGAGTTAGGCTCAGATCAAATGTCTCTGCCAGTCAATCGATCTGCATGCCTCACCAGAGTTACATTCAAGTTGTCATCCCCATTGAGAGGTGCCAATTCTCAATGAAACTATAAAAAGGAGTTCGGCGGTTAAGGGTGAAACCCGCTTTTCACATTATAGATCTTTGCCGAAAGGGCAAGAAGCAAGAAAGACTTGGAAATCACTATGAAATACACTATCCTTTTGGCCCACAAAGCATCATTCACATACAAGTCAAAGTATATTGAAAGATTGACAATTCCAATCCCTTAATCACATTACTATTACAGAAACCTTCGATTATTATCTTAGTCATTCATATATTTATAAGATAATCCACAAAAACAATAACGTTAAAGCAATTACATGTAGTTTAAAACTTTGATCAAAAAAGCAAAAGAGAAGTAGAATCAAAAACCTGGTTATCACTGTTGAGTAAATTGCTTTTCCTGTCGAGCTCATGACATTATTTGAGAAAACCGTGGGTTGAGTATTTCATTCCACATTTGTTGTTCTAAATGTTAGATCTTTTCAATCATTCAATTTATTTGTCTTCTTCCTGCCACTTCCATCTCTCGCTGCCTTTTTCATGTAATCGCAAATCACATTACACTAAAAAGTAATCGTTTGAGATGACAAACAGGAGTTATTACGGACATACATTGCATCGTCGATCTATTGTCCGAGGGTGTTTTGAAATTAATTTCGGGTTTGCAAAGCAAGAGCCGCTGAGGCTATTCAATAAACCTGATGTGAAAATTGAAGCGTGATGCTGATTCAGGACCCATTAGGCTGAAAACTTGCCGCGCCCATCTTGACCATCGATCTGCGGTGGATTCTTTGCAAGCTCACCGTCGCTTATATTGCTGAAGTGTCTGAAATGGTATGCCGGCTTATCCAAGAAAATCCAGCCTGTGGTTGTTGTTATTATTTTCCTTGCATACAAATACTGTCAAACTCCTTCCATGGACAAAGAAAGAAAGAAAGATGTCTTATCTGAGATTTGGCCGACTACGGATGCTGGCTCATCATTAAGGGGCTGTGCTCGTTCTGCCTCATGTCCATCGGAAACTTATTAATGGTGGAAATAATGTTTTACCCATGGGAGGAAGGCAGCCAGCATTATATTTTGTTATGAAGTCGGAGCCTTGTATAAATTTGTATTTTAGTCGTCGTCGTCATTGTCCGCATCCTGCACATGGCTGCAGTTAGCATCCGTTCTCTCAAGGGTGTGTCAGTGCTACTGATGCCCTCTGTAGGTTAGAGCAGGAACTTGGAATAAGGCTGGAGTGCTCGCAATAGTTCGCCAATGCATTTTATAATTACAACTCTTACAAAGAAAATCATCCAAATTACAAGGGTTCACTGATTCAAGTTTAAACAAAGTCGCATCACAGTCTGCATATTCTCAACTGGAAGAGTCGAGAATTCACTTGTCAAAGGAATATCAATTGTCCAGTCATTTACTATCCCTGGGAAGTCAACAAAATAACAAGAAAGATATCATGCAGAGCACAATACTTTCAAAATTCACCCCTCCCCCACAAAAAGTTGCCATGAATGAATGAATGAATGATCGTTTTAAGGCCATTTTCCCCGCTAGAGCGGGGGTTAGCCTTGCGGGCCCCATGACAATCATGGTTCCCTGTTTGAGGCAATGTTTTAATGGCCGGATGCCCTTCCTGACGCCAACCCTTGGTCGCCTCTTACGATGCGCAGGGATACGGTGTACCTATTCTAAGCTGGGGTACACACCGTGATCATTCATCCCAGCAAGCTGGTACTCAATTTGCAGACCTCGGAAGGATGACAGGCTGAGTCAACCCCCCTGGCGTTAATTCAGCGATCGACCGGGATTCGAACCCAGGATCCTAGGATCCCAAGCCGGCACCCTAACCGCTAAGCCAACACCAGGCTGCCAGGGATACAGCAAATTATCCATTTCGTTTTGATTGAAATTGATGATCTTAATCGAAGCATTTTCCATCTGAAAAATAATCAATTGAATTAAAATTGAATTTTTTTTAGATTAAAATTGACATTATAAGTTTGACCTTGAGTTGACCTTTGACCTTTTAACCTCAAAAATAGTTGGTTTCCCAATTCAGTGATGCAATATGCAATTTTCTTCAATCTTCAGGTTAATCAGATTAAAACTGTAGATTTTAGAAGTTTGACCTTCAGTTGACCTTTGACATTTTGACCTCAAAATAGTTTATTTTACAATTCAGTGATGCACTATGTAATTGCTGTTTAATTTTAAGGGTAATAGGATTAAAAGTGACAATTTTTCAGATGAAAATTGATGATTTTAAAAGTTTGATCTTCAGGTGACCTTTGACCTTCAAATAGTTGGTTCCCCAATTCAGTGATGCAATATGCAATTTTCTTCAATCTTCAGGTTAATCAGATTAAAATTGAAGATTTTAGAAGTTTGACCTTCAGTTGACCTTTGATATTTTGACCTCAAAATAGTTTATTTTACAATTCAGTGATGCACGTTGTAAATGCTGTTTAATTTCAAAGTTAATAGGATGAAAAGTGACAATTTTTCAGATAAAAATTGATTTAAAAAGTTTGACCTTGAAGTGACCTTTGACCGTTTGACCTTAAAATAGTTGGTTTCCCAATTCAATGAGGCACTATGCAATTGCTGTTTAATTTTTAAGTCAATCGAATGAAAAATTCACAATTTTACAAATTTGACCTCAAGATGACCTTTGACCTTTTGACCTCAATAGGCTTATTCCTTATGACCAACTCTATCGATTTGTGAAGTTTTTTGAAGATCAGTTTAAAATTGCGATCTGTAGCCGATTAACATACAAACAGACAGGCAGACAGACAGAATAATGCACAAGACCAACCAATATACTTGAAAAATCTTTGATTTTGCAAGTAATAAATACAGAGCAAGAAATTACACCATGTTTAAGTAATCGGTGAACATACCACAGGAAAGAACTAGAACGGGCACTCGGTAGAGCGCATACCTTCGCCGCAGCTACTTTTGTTGCCAAAATAAAAGACTACAAGATCTGTGTAGCAAAGCATTTTGGCATTAGTTTCATACAAATTGGACACAAATTGACCGCGCTATGGTAAAAAGACGATTTTGACCTTTTCATGACCTTGACCTTGACCTTTGACCCGATCGATTCCAAAATCTAATCAAATGGTTCCCGGATAATAACCTATCATCCCACCAAATTTCATGCGAATCGGTTGAATACTTTTTGAGTTATGCGAATAACATACACACACACACACACACAGACATACAAATAAATACACAGCGATCAAAACATAACCTTCCGCTTTTGCGAAGGTAAAAATGAAGCTCTGTGACATGAAACAAGCTCTGTAACGAACAGCAATTTTTGCTTGGTGAACTTCTACTACTCTAGTTTAATAATAATAATAATACAACTCCAAGATTAGCTCCGATTTTATTTGGTGTCCTCTATTAAAAAGGAAAAGTAGCACACGTCGATGAATTTTTTTTGAGGGAATTTGTTTTTACAGTGTTGCCAATTAAATTATCATGATTAAAATAGACGACATTTCTTTTTTCAAAATATAAGTAAATATAACTAGAACGGGCACTCGGTAGAGCGCATACCTTCGCCGCAGCTACTGTTCTGTACTTGGTAAAAATACGATTTTGACCTTTTCGTGACCTTGACCTTGACCTTTGACCCGATTGCTCCCAAAATCTAATCAAATGTGTCCCGTATAATAACCAATCATCCCACCAAATTTCATGCAATTCGGTTGAATACTTTTTGAGTTATGCGAATAACATACACACACACACACAGACATACAAATAAATACACAGCGATCAAAACATAACCTTCCGCTTTTGCGAAGGTAATTAGTAATAAAATATATTTCTTACAAATCAGATGTATTGTTTTGCTTTTGTTTTTTTGTTTTTGTTTTTTTGTACACGTTTGCTTTTTGTTACCTTGTCATGTATTTGATTGTTGTGATCCGTCTCGTTTGAGAAACTTTTTAAACACCCCACCCTCAAGCACGTTTTTCTCAACTACAGCTGTTTAAAATAAATTATGAAATCACTACTACTTTAATTGCCCCAATGAATCCCACCTTTTTTGTGGGGTTGGCCACATCAGTTTCTCTTCCTCACACCACTGCATCCTGAGCTTAATCTCCATGAAACTCCACCTCTCATGTCCCTCTCCACCACCTTCTTCCACCTCAGTTTTGGTTTGCCCCTTTGCGTTATGCAAGGTGCACCAATATCAAAGGCCAGTCCGACCACATTTCCTCCTCCTCCTTCTTCCTGAGCAAACACCCCGACTAACACAAACATACCACCCCATTCATTTTCATGAATATCCCTTACTTTTGCCCACCTTCTGATATACTAATTCCTCTTTTTTTGCACCACAGAAATTCCCCACAAACACTCAACATTTGCACACTAATTTCACCCCAAATCCTCTTTTTTGAAATACCAACTTCTTTCCTGGAAGTCCTTGGTGTCCTTGTGTTTATACTTCTCCCACCCCCCCCCCCCCCCTTCCCACGCCGCCTCCCCCAAGCCCTCTCCCTCCCACACATTCCCGATGTCCCTACAAATGTTGTGTTTATGTGCTTCCCCTTCTCTCCCCATCTTGTCTACCGCTCCCCTTTTTATATACTTTGTTTGTTTGTCTGTTTGATATGTTTTTGTGAAAGATGTTAGCTCTTTCACGAGCCTCGATTATGTATTGTTGCGGATATGGGACTTGCATCCATCCATATCCGCTTGTAAATATTCCCCTATTTCCTCAATACTTCCCAACTCTCCCCAATCCCCCATTCCCTAGTCCCATTTTCTGTAAACAACACTCTGTAGACCCGACCTCCCCCTATTTCCCCCATTAAATGTCGCATCCAGGTCCACCGCATCTCATGTAAGACAACTATAGGACATCTTGCTAGTTATTCTTAGTCTATGTCAGTTAAGGATTCGTTTCCATTAATTCTGACCCTTCGTTGCACCAGAATGTGATTGTATGGCACCGTTAGGAAGTTTAGGACCGCCCAATACCTCCCCGCAGCTCTTCCTCACAGTTCTCTTCAACAACAACAACAACAACAACAACAACGAGCGCAGGGAGTGCGCGTCCTCAATCCGGCTTGGTTGGTAGGAGTGGTGGGAGGGCACCAGGCCTTCCCAACGAGCCGCCATCGGACATGTGCTCGACGGGGTTACCAAACAGGGGCTCCCTGTCGGCTCCTCGTCAAGGGCGGAGCCCGGTAACCCCCGCACCCAATGGAAGCGGCGGACCGGCCCCAGTTGGGGCGGAACCAACCAGCCGAGGGCGTGTCACTCCCCGTTGAGCATGCGCAGAGAGAGAGAGAGGTGACGTCAGATGCGCGCCGAGCTGAGAGAAAGCAAGACGTCCCCTCCGAGCGCTGTGAGACCTCCCTGCATCTTGGACTGTGTTTATCCTGTCCCCGAGCCAAGGTGCACCTTGTGCCATCGACCTACCTGTCCATCCCTGCCATCAATCCCTGTGTAAGTCTACCTAGTCCGTTTGTCCATGGTCTGTCTGGGAATAGATAAGACTGTATTTAAGTGCCCATCTCTTCTGTGTCTTTACCTCACTCTGCCTTGTAATCTACCCCCTTTTCTCCACCACTGTAATTATACCCTCCTCCGGAGGTCTTGAGAACTGTACTGCGTCGTTTCATCTTTCCCAGTCGTCATGTCCTTTCTATCACTGATTTGGCATAGCGCGATTTGGCCAACGTCTGGGTGATTCGGGTGAGTCGGGAAGAAAGGGGGAACAACTGTTCGGCCGCGGTTACCTCCGCTCGGTAAATAACATCCAATCCGCGGTCCGTAACAGTATATTTAAAAATAAAAAAAAAACTTTGAGCAATCTCTCCTCTTCTCAAGGCTGAGGCTTCCACTACGTACAGAAAAGCCAGTCTTATTACTACGTGGTAAATCTTCATCCTCTACCTAACTGGAATCTTTCAATCATTGACCACCCCAGATCTACTTTCCACTTACTCCTCTCTTACCCATACATCCACACTGCCACCACCACATCCTTCATCCTAAGTATAACCCATTCCTCAAATTTTCCTACTTGCTTGTGAATATCCACATCCTTTCTTCCATCTCGATTGCTCACGCCTCTGTTTTTCCCATTTTTATCTTCAGTCCTCCATTTTCAAAACCATTTGCCTACCATGTCAAGCAACCATTGCATCCTGAAGTCCCTCTTTTGGGTGTGATGTCATCAGAAAATAATCTCCAAACAATATTTCTCAAGGTAACCTTCTTTTTACTCCCTCATTCACCACATTTGTCACCATCACAAAAAAAGGACGAAAAGGTGACTCTTGATGTAAGCCTACCTTTATCTCAAATGCCTCTAAGCAGCCATTCCTAGTTCTGACTGATGTATTAGCCCTCTCATAGATCACCTCAACTGCTCAAACATTTCAGGCACGCCATTCTTTCTCAGACTCCAATAAACCTCCTCTGTAGGAATATGCTTTCTCCAGATCCAAAAACACACATTGGAAGTTACTGTTCCCTTCCAAAAAAACTATTTTATCGTGTCACTGGTTAAGAATTGAAGGTAGCATTTGTTGCTCCCCTACTAGGCATAAACCAAAACTGCATCCCATCAAACCCCACCAACTCCATAAATCTATCATTCATCGCTAGGGCCGGGTTAACCTTTTGTGAGCCTGGTATAAAAAACAAATTTGTGGGCCCCCATTTGGGGAACCATAGCAAAAAGAATATCTGTCTGTGTGGTACAACAACCTCTTGATTTACGCCATTGTTGTGTTCTTGAAGATAGTCGTGTAAATGAAAAACATGAAAAATAAAACTATTTTCCCCATAAGAAATCATGTAAGAAGCGGAGGTTAAGGTGAGTGCTGCCTCAATCCTCATCTTATTGTCCTATTTTTATTATTACAGTGGTTTATTTTATTTTAATTATAATGTTTAAGATCCACCTGGCATTCCTTCTCCAGCAGTAGAAGGTCCTCATTTGAGAGCTCCTCCTGGTACGAGTACAGCAACTCCTCCACATCACCCTGCTCAACCTCATGAAAACTGACAGACTGTCTCAGCCATTTTGACCAAGTTACATCGTGCTTTTGACACATCAGTATTCACAAGGAAATCCTTGAAGCTGTGAACAAATTGAGGGCAAAGTTTCCCCCATACACCATTCATACAGTAACGGATGACTTCCCTCCAACACTCCTCAACATGACATAGAGCATCCCTTATTGTAAAGGCCTTCCAGAATTCCTTTACAGCCATCTGATCATTATCAGTTGATTTCACCAGGTTTGCAATATTCTTCAGAGATAATACAACCACTCCCTGGTCCTCCTATCAGCTGTATGATCTACGTGAGCTGCAGAAAGGGTCATTCCTCTTTGGAGTATATATATTACAGTCGATCTATGGTCGGATCTCAATAACATTGAGTGTGTGTTTATTTACCAAGTTTCTTGTGGAGAGATCGCCAAGTGGTTTAAGCATTCGAGCAAGCACTCGATTCAAAACCATTAAGGAACGGCTGGCTTGGCAAGCGCTAGCTAGCTGCTTGGTAAATGATCCAATATAGCTGCCAGACCACGTGAGCGATGACATCATAAATTTATATTCTCCAAATAATTGTTGCATAGGTCATGCTCAATAAATTTCAAATTGATCAGACTAAGCGTTGTCCCTGTCGAATGACATCATAATTATGGCACCAATGACGTCATCGTTAACAGCACCTATTCACCATATGGAGTTATTTACAATGAGCCACGTTTCAATTTTTTCCATAGAGCGGTTTTGGAGATATAGAGGTGCAACGTTTTTGGGTTTTTCCAAGATGGCGCCTGTAACACATGACCTATGACGTCATGATTATCATAAAAACATTCTATATGGTGAAATATATGGTGAAAATTTCGTGTCCATCAGACCAACAGTTGCTGAAATTTTAAAAATAATGATCGGATGGATAAGTGTTGTACTTGTCGAATTATGACGTCATAACGAAGGCACCGATGACATCATCATTAACATATCTTATTCCCCAAGCGGAGTACTTGACAATGAGCCATGTTTCAGTTTTTTTCCATGGAGCGGTTTCGGAGATATAGAGGTGCAACCTTTTTCGATTTTTCCAAGATGGCGCCTGCACCACGTGATATATGACGTCATAATTATCATTTTAAAAATTCCACAGGAGTCGCCGCTCATATTGTGAAAAATTCGTGCCAATCGGACTAACAGTTGCAGAGGAATTTTTTTTTTCATACTGATCAGATCAAGTGTTGTACTTGTCGAATTATGACGTCATAATTAAGGCACCGATGACATCATCATCAACATATCTTATTCCCCATGGTGAGTACTTGACAATGAGCCACATTTGCATTTTTTCCATAGAGCGGTTTTGGAGATAGAGGTGCAACGTTTTTTGGTTTTTCCAAGATGGCGCCTGTACCACGTGACCTATGACGTCAAAATATTTACTAAAATATTCTACAGGTGAAAACCTAACCTAATGTGAAAATTTCATGTCAATCGGACCAACGGTTGCCGAGAAAATGAATTTTTAAAATGCAGACACGGCACACACTTTACTTTACTGAAATGCAGACACGTATGACGTCATGTCATTACCTGAATGCTTAACCCCACTTTTCGCTTCGCGAGCGCAGGGTAATAATATATACATGGGGTCTGGTCATCCTTTTTTTTTTTCCTGTGTAGCTCAAAGCTGCAAGTAGCATCATTGCCTGAGGATGTGGCAGCAACGCAAATGCAGTGCCCCTGCAGATTAGAGCGAGAAATTGGAATTTGGCCAGGATGCCGTGGATAGCTCCCACCCTCTTCATGAAGGACACCGCAAAGGGATCTTTAATGTCCACCAACTAAGTCCAGCAGATGTGACGCCCAGTTGAACATCCATCTGGGAGACGGCATGCACATTAATGAATCATAATGCATGTGAAACACCGGGATGGCAATTTATAGCTGGCTTGAGATTCAAACCCAGACGAGACAGCTTCGAATGATTGTGTGTACCTCTCGGGCCATCTTGTCGTGGAGTGGGCATGCATTACTTTGTAGCCACTGAAAACATTTTTCAATTGCTTCTTGAAGTTGTAGTTCACTTTACTCATTCTATTCCTCTAATATATTTTGCCTTCCAAACTCTGGGGATGTCCCCACAGAGAATGGAGCAGTGGTCGCCATGCCCATTGCTCACATGGCAACCGCAGCCCGCGCCGTGGGAGATTTTGCCTGCTTTTCAATGATTTTCGTTGTGCTCATTAAAGTTACACTTTGGGCATATTCCTTAATCTTTTCTTCACTCAATATAATTGTCGGAACAGTAGAAAAAGTTGAGTTTAATGCTTTGATAATTTCACATGTTCTTGTGCAAATATGGAGAAGGTGGGAGCATCCTTCCTTCAAGAAATACACTTAGTTATAAGAATCCGTAATTTCTTCACATTTTCAGATTCCACTCCAGATTGCGACACTTATTTAGAACGCAAGATTCGATACTCAAATGCAAACACAAATTTCGATTACATATTTTAATTAGTCCGTGAGTAAATCCAAAGCAAGGCTTTTTCAGTAGACTGAATCCGACCCCTGTGAGGTGAAGTTGGGCTGACCAAGAAAAAGCCTTTCATGAAGGTAAGCTGTTAATTATCTTAAAAAGGGGTGTTCAAATTTACCCAAACACCCAGTTTTCAATCATGAACTCCCTTGGAGTTCCCTTAGTAAGCATGCAAAGTTTCGGGTCACTCGGTTTCATGGTTTTGGAGTTACGGGGGAGACACACACACACGCACACACACACACACACACACACACACACACACACACACACACACACACACACACACACACACACACTGACATTTATTATTATAGACTCGTAAAAATCCCGTCAAAAATGACGGGTTGGAATAGTTTTTGATGGTACAGCCACGTGAACATGCCAAAGTCTGAAGTCTGGTGTCAGGTGTGCTTATATCATCTTTATTTATTGGACATCCTACAGACATAAATAAACACTCGTTTTACTCTGCGCACATTGCACATCACGTGCAGAAAATTTCACCTCCCTGTACCTTGTATTTATTGTGATTAAAAACATACTGCTTCTATGCACCAACCTTGAGGCTCAGTTTGCAAGCCACCGCCTACAATTCCAATGTACGAGACATAATTACTCTTCTTTTGGGTCTTCGGAATCTTTGGGGTCTTTTGTGTCCATGAGGACTTTTGTATCCTCTGGGTCAGTTGGGTGAATGGTTCGGTGGATGTGCAGAGTATCGTTGAGAGAGAGGAAGACAAATGATGAATTGCGAAAGATGAAGGGAATAGAGCCTGTGATTGATGCTGTGAAGAGGAACAGGTTGAGATGGTTTGGTCATGTGTTGAGGAAGGATGAAAGTGACTGGTTGAGAAGAGTGATGGAAATGAATGTAGAAGGAAGTAGAGGATAGGGAAGACCGAGAAAGACTTGGCTTAAGATGGTGGAAGAAGAAATGTGGGCAAGGGGGTTAACAAGGAGAGATGCAGAAAATAGGGCAAAATGGAGAAGATTGTCATGGGGACCGCAAGGCTAACCCCCGCTCGAGCACGGAAAATGGCCTTAAAATGCATGTTGTTGTTGTTGTTGTTGTTGTTGGGTCAGTTGGGTCCTTGGGGTATTTTGGGGTCTTCAGCATCTTCTGGTTCATCGGCGTCTTTTGAGTCATTTGAGTATTTTGGGTCACCGATCTGGATCTTTGGGGGGTATTTAAGGGTCTTTGGGGTATTTTGGGTCTTTGGGGTAATTTGGGTCTTTGGGGTCTACTGTGTCCTCGTGGACTTTCAGGGTCTTCGGGGTCTTTTCGGTCTTTTGTATTGTTTTGGGTCTTTGAGGTCTTTCGGGTCTTTAAGGGTCTCCTGGGTATTTTGGATCTTTGGGGTCTTTTCGGTCTTCTGGGTATTTTCAATTTTTTTGGTCTTCAGTTTTTTTGGGGTCTGCGGGGTCTTTAAGGTTCTTTGGGATATGTTGGGTCTTGCGGTCTTTTCAGTCTTCTGGGTCTTTTCGATATTTTCGGTCTTCGGAGTTTTTTGGGGGGATTTCGGGGTCTTTTCGGTTTTCATGGTCTTTAAAGATATTTGGAGGTATTTAGGGTCTCTTCAGTCTTCAGGGTATTTTCGATATTTTCGGTATTCGGGGTATTCAAAGGTATTTGGGGTACTTTGGGTGTTTGGAGTATTTTGGGTCTTTGGGGTCTTCAGGGTTTTTTGGGTCTTTTAACCAGTGGACACACAGTCGTGTTCAAAGATTGTCCATGGAACCCCTCCCACCACTCAAATCCCTCCTAAAGCACGACTCAAAGCTTTTAAAACCTACCCTTATGAAGGGGTAGAGACTCACACCTACACAAACACACATTGTGTTTTATATGGTAGATAAATGGTCCTCGTACTGACCCCTGAGATATCCCACTACTGACATCATCCCAGCAAGACATCCTCCTACTCAGGGCCATTTGTTGCTTCCTATCACTAATCCAGTTTCCAATCCGGTTAGCTATTGTAGTTATCACCTGTGGTACATTATCAAATACCTTCTTAAAGTTGAGATATACTATATGTCCACTGGTATTCCCTCATCCACCTAATCAGAAAATGCATAATAGAACTATAAAATATTTGTTAGACAAGACCTACCTTTTGTTGACCCATGCTGACTGCCTTTAATCAGTTTGTATTTCTTTAAATGATTTCTCATCTGGTCCCTAATTAATGTATCCAACACCTTCTCCACAACTGAGTCTAACCAAGAGGTCTCTAGTTCTCCAATTCCTCTTTGGATCCTTTCTTAAATAATGTTATATTTGCTACTTTCCTCTGGTACCTGTTCTGTCTCCAACGAGCTATAGATATCCGTTAACATCTCGCTTACCTGCTCAGCCACCTCCTTCAATACTCAGGTGCATATTATCTGAGTATGAGAAGGGGCTTTATCTTCCTCGCTTTCTCTTTACCTCCTCCACTCCAACCTGGATTTCTGCAAAAGCCTCTCCTCACCTCCTTCAAAGATACTTTCAGCTATTGGCAATTCCCTTGACTGTTCCTGTGTAAATGTTGAAGCAAAACACTTGTTTAATAATCTCACTTTTCTTATTCTTTTAAGAAAATAAACACCTTACATCTCACTTTCCTCGCTAACCACTCTCCCTGTGCCGTTCCTCAATGGGCCCACACTTGTCGTAACCTGTTCTTTACCACTTAGTCACGTGAAAAAGTAAGTACACCCCATGTAAAGTTTTGACTTTTTCAACATATTTCAAAATACAGCTATTTGATCTTCATTTCAACAATGTGATAAATAAAGGTGATATACACAAAGAATTAAGTTAAGCACCCCTACCCAACGAATTAAGGTAAGCACCCCCTAATATATATTCTTTGTGTATATGTATACATTGGCATATATTCTCAGGTATGTGAGATCAAATAATGATTGGTATGACATTAGCAATTATCCATTGATGAAATTGAGTGATCAAAGTGAAAAAAGTGATTGGTTGAGTCAGTGATCCGATCACGTGGGTCCTACACACGTTATTGACGCAAAGATCGCTAGAGGTCTTCTCAGAACAATGACTGTACGTTAGAAAACATAAACGTCATCCACACTGTCCGTGATGGACCTATAGCTCCATACTTAAATTGAGGTGAAAATATGCCTAAAATTCCCAAAAAATTTCACCTTAAATTATTCAGAATAAAATATTGAAAACGGCATGATTGTTATGTTTTTATGTGACCATAATATCACTTCTCCAGAAAATATAGCAATATCATGGGTATATTACACTGTTTTGATGACAACAAACTTGTAATGTGCGAGGTTGTAAAAAAACGGGGGGGGTGCTTAACTTAATTCTTTGTGTATATAATATAACAAATATCATGAAACATTTACATTTTGTAGTCCATTGTATAATTTAAATAAACATAAATGCAAATGTCGGATGTGGAAAAAGTAAGTACACCCCTACATTTATCACTACTTCAAATACCTAAAATTAGAATCAGGTGCACCAGCTCAGGTGCAAATGATTAGAACGTCGTTGGAGAGGATCTTGGAGAAACCTGTCTTATTTGAACCTCAGACATTTAGTTTGGTTTGCTCTTTGTTGTTGAAGTGTGCGGCGTCAGCAGGCCTAGATCAAAAGAGCTCTCCGAGGCCTTCAGAAAGAAGGTTATAGATGCCTACGAGCCTGGGAAGGGATTTAAAAAGATCTCCAAACAATTTGAAATCGATCATTCGACTGTCCGGAAGATCATCCACAAGTGGAGAAGATTCCAAACAACTGCCAACTTGTTCAGGCCAGGCCGCCCCAGCAAGTTCAGCCCGAGAGCAGACCGCAAGATGCTGAAAAAAAGTCTCTAAGAACCCCAGAATGTCATCACGGGACGTACAGGTAGCTCTTGCCAATGTTGATGTCAAAGTGCACGAGTCTACCATTAGAAAGAGGCTGCACAAATTTGATCTACATGGGAGGTGTGCCAGGAGGAAACCTTTGCTGTCCAGAAAGAACATCAGGGCAAGACTAAAGTTTGCCAATGAACACCTAGGCAAAGACCAGCACTTCTGGAACAATGTGCTCTGGACAGATGAGTCAAAGGTAGAGCTATTTGGCCACAGTACCAGAAGACATGTTTGGCGAAAACCAAAGACAACATTTGACCACAAGAACCTGATACCAACTGTAAAGCATGGTGGTGGAAATATTATGGTTTGGGGCAGCTTTGATGCATCAGCGCCTGGGCAGCTCACCATCATAGAATCCACGATGAATTCTTCATTGTACCAGAGGGTGCTTGAGGATAATGTGAGGCCATCTGTCGGAAAGTTGAAGCTCAACCGAAGGTGGACCTTGCAACATGACAATGACCCTAAACATACCAGTAAATCCACCAAGGAATGGCTGAAAAGAAAGAAATGGAGGGTTCTGGAATGGCCCACTCAAAGCCCGGATCTAAATCCCATCGAGATGTTGTGGGGGGGATTTGAAACGAGCTGTGCATGCTGTGCAACAATTTTTTGTTGAATAAATTACTGCAAAGTCAATTGTTCATTGTTTTTTGTTCAATTAGATCACCTTTATCTATAGATACTGTTTAAATGAAGATCAAATATTCATATGTCCACATATGTTAAATAGAGAAAAAACATTTCATGGGGTGTACTTACTTTTTCCACATGTGAAATTTGCATTTATGTTTATTTAAATTATACAATGGACTACAAAATGTAAATATTTCATGATATTTGTTATATTATATCACCTTTATCTATCAATATTGTTGAAATTAAGATCAAATAGCTGTATGTTGAAATATGTTGAAAAAGTCAAAACTTTACATGGGGTGTACTTACTTTTTCACGTGACTGTATATACTTAAAGAATGCCTTGCTTTTATGCTTAATATCCTTAGCCATTTCCTTCTCATATCCTCTTTTGGCTCTCCTAGTTATTTGTTAACTTGCCTCTGCTTACTCCTCTACCGATATAAATCCAACTCCAGTCCAATTATTTTATTCCGAATAAATATCTTCTGCTTCTCGAACATTCCTTATCTTACTGCCCAATCACCCTGACCTCTTAATGCTTCTAGTTTTGCATCTCTTTGGAATGTACTTACTCTTCACATTTGCTCCTTGAAGGTTTCCCATTTAAAAGGGTAAATTCTTCCACCGATACTCGACTCAAAGCAATGGAATTAAGGGATCAATAACACTTGGATTCTTAATCAAAGATGTTTTTCTTCAAGTTAAAACTATTTAAACTTTGCTAACACATTGGCTTTTTACATCTCCATAATTCATGGCAACAAAAGAAAAGCACCAGACACATGATAGAAAAGGGAGAATATTTGTTCACGTGACTCTCTCTTTACAAAATAATTTTGATTTTTTTAAAGAAGATTCAACAATCGACTAACCTGTGTTTTAAAAGCATTTTAATTTCGGTTCTAACCTTGAAACAATAAGTCTGATACAGATAGAAGATGATTCCTCTTCAAAAGTATACTTTGAAGAATTATTGCAAAAGGATTCGTATTTGGAAAGGTGTGTGTTTGATATTTCACCTGTAACTTTGAAATGACGAATTTCCCAGCAATTAAATTTCCACTGAACTTTATCTCGTTGGACAAAGAAAGAGAAAAATTATGCAACGAAGATGTGCACGCAATGTACACTCAGGGCCTAGATGATAGGTTTTCACCCGTAACATTTAAATGGCTCTTCGATTTTGCTACATTGCTTGAAATGAAGATGGATAATTATGTAATCTCTCTCTCATGAAAGCATATTTGACCAGGATTCAACAGGTAAACTTGGTTCCTTGGTTGCATCATTACCGAGGTGTAGCTAGGCCACTGGTGCGGCTTTGGTTCCTCCAAGTTGGGGCAGGAATTTGGAATTTTGCCAGGGTACCAACACAAAATGGCCTACTTTTTTCAAAGGCAACATCGGACTTTTTACATACACCAACGAATGCTCGCAGACTGGACTGGTGACTAGACCTTATGAGCAATTTTGCAACTGCTTAATAAATTATTTGATTACATCTTTATGATGTTCCTACAGTAAATCACGTTTCGGATAGTGAGCAATCGTCATGCTTTAAAAGTTTCTGAGGCCTCTAAAAGGCCATGTTCGATAAATCAGCACATTGGGACTGGTTTGCATGTTTGACTTACGAACTTTACAGAGCTTTCACAGTATTCAGGGAAAGGAAACGTAGGGATAAGGGGTGCAGTAAACTTGTGCACACTCACAAACTCCTGTTTGGGAATGACCAACATTAGGGCATGGGCCAAAGACATGCTGTCTAAAGATGGAAGAAGCATCTGATGTCCACAAATGGGGCTTTTTAAGTCATATAAAGGACCAACAAAAAGGATGAATCTGAAAAAGATGGTAATGAGAATCCACTTTCATTATGTTCTCGAAAATCATGTCCTAATTTGTTATACAATGTAAACAAGGTCAGGTATTGTAGCTGTGTTTCAGCATCAAGCTCATGCACATTATTTCCAACACATGATGCAAATCACGATTTCCCTCTTTCCCTCACCGACGACACTGTCCTAGCAAAAATCAGGAAATGAATTTGATTTGACCATGCATAGCACACCTTTGTGTATTATATTGTAAGGTTCCTTTGGCCCACAGCATGCACCGTTGCTCAAACATCTGCTACAAGTGTCTGATAAATCGTAGATTTGATTCTTTGCCATTCCTCACAGAGTTCGTTCCTGATAATTTTGAAATTTGTCATTGTTTTTGAGCTTGTAATTGGTATTTCCACACATCCCACAGGGACATGATTGGTTTAAGGTCAGGGCTCCGTGCTGTCCAAATAGGTGTGGAATGTTGTTTTCAAAAAACATTATTTCACAATGTCAGCAGTTTGGGAAGGTTAGTTGTTGACAGATAGGGCCCTAGACCATAGAAATGCATCACTGCAGGTAATGCTGTCAATAAAAATGTCAAAATAGGATCTGGATTTCATTGTGTTTCTCAAGAGAATGATAGGACCGGATCTCACCAATTTCTGGACAGATGACGAGTGGTGTACCTGAACCATGTTCCCAAACTCAAACTCGGCCGAGTTGCGAGTTTCACCGAAATAAATGTAGGTGAGGGCGTTGAAAACGATTCAGGTGAGTTCGCAGATGAGGATGCAGACAAGGGCACTGAAGGTAGAGGGGCCTGGGCGAACAAAATGTGTGATCGCGAGCTGCTTCACCGCTTGCTGCAGATTTCTATGCAGCTCTTTGTACGGCAGCAAAACATCATCCAACCCCCTCTTGATCTGGAGGGCCCGCTCCATTGATGGGTCGGCATCTTGTAACCTGTCAGCGACTGACCTCGTATCCTACAGCATCACAGCAAGGAATTTGACAGTCAGGTTGGGCCTCGCCAAATCTTCCTCCTCTTGACTGTCATCCTCCTCCTCGGAAGCCTTAATAATAACCTCCAACTCCTTTTCAGTCAGCTCTTCACCATGTGAAGCAATGCGATCCTCCAATTCCTCAAGCTCCATGTCGTCGAAGCCTTCCCCTCCCACCTTCTGTGCCAACGCGGAAATTGACCACCTCTCTTTCGTGGTGTCAGGAAAACGACTGAAGTCTTCGACTAAATGTGGCCATAGATTTTGTCCAGCGAGTCTTTGATGGCGCTGATGCAGTGGGCTATGTTAAACTCCTTCCAACATTTCCTGACGGTCATTTCAGTCAGACTCCATAGTATCCAATATGAAACGGAAGGTGTGGTGGGTATAATACATTTTAAACGTTGAAATCACCCTTTGGTTGAGTGGTTGGATCAGGGAGGTGGTGTAGGATGGCTGCAAAATGACATTGACATTTTAATGGGTCACCTACAGTCCCCCGGGATGGCACGGAACATTGTCCACCAGCAGGAACACATTGAAGGAGAGGTTTTTTTCTGCCAGGTACCTCTCCACTTGAGAAACGAATCATTTGTGGAACCAATCCATGAAGATGGCAGCTGTTACGAATGCCTTTTTGTTGGCCCTCTAAACTATGGGCAGAGTGTGCTTGTTTTTGCCCTTGAGAGCGCACGGGTTCACGGCACGGTACAGCATCATGGGTTTCACCAGGCGTTGGCGCAAATAAGAACAGATACCCAGGCCTTTGCAGCCTTGTACCCCGATGCTGTCCCCTACGCTTTGAGATAAAAGTTGGCATTGGCATCTTCACCAGGCCGGTCTCCTCTGTGTTGAAGACCTGCTCTGGTACCGACACCTTCTCAACAAGCTGGGCAGGTTGAGCAGGGAAACTTTGAGTTATCTCGTGGTCCGCTGAGGCACGCTCGCGTCTGAGCTTTACATTTTTGAGACCGTACCACTCATTGAAGTGGTGAAGCCATCCCCTGCTAGCTCGGAAAGAACTGAGGCCACTCGTACCCGCATTGCTCATGTTTGCAGCACCACCCACGCCAGCCAGACAATCATAAATTTGCTTTGCCTTTTTGACGAATCAGAGGTCCGTTTAAAGGCATGTTCCTCTGGGCATTGTCCTCTATCAACACATTTAATGGCTTTTCCATTGCCTCAATGTGGACATCCCTGACCTGGGTAACCACTTTGGTGCTGGTTACTGACCTCGTGGTGACACTTCCATGAATCACATCCTTGTTATTCTTTATGTCAACGCACAGTCAACGCACAGTCAACTCGTTAATACCATAATACCTGCCCCCAAAGGCTGTGCTCTCACCTCTTGATAGTCGGTCAAGCAGCTCCACTTTCTGGCTAATGCTCATTACTTTTTCCTGCCTTTTGGTAGCAGACATTCTTCTGCGAACCATGTGCGATGGACTGATGGAGGAACCATGTTTGAACAATGTGCGCAAAAGTTCACGAGAGCGAAGAATCACAGCAGGTTAGGGCAGCGGGATGGACAATGTGCGCACAAGTTCACAAGTGCGAGGAATCACAGGTCAAGGCAGCAGGACAAGAAGAAAGAATGAAACCCGGGACACACTGCACACACTTACTCATGAAGGAGTTGTGGGTATATGGAGGATGGGTGGGTGGTGTGCCCATTGTTTGTGGGGGATGTCAGTGGTGGGGGATGGTGGTGGAGGATGTGTTGTGTGCATGTACAGCTGCTTTATGCACGAGCATGGAAGATGCTTTTCGAAGTTGTGAGCACAGCTCATGGCAAATGGTTTACACAGCTGGTGAAAATGGTTTGCCATGGTGGTGAAAGATTATTTTATACCTACTATTCATGTGGCTGGTGGAAGATATGCTTTTTGTGCCTACGAAAAAACGCGAATATGTGAAGCACAGGGCCGCGAATGTAGAAGTGGGTCACATGTTATGAACCGCGAATACCTGGGGTCTACGAATGTTGGGCCTGCAAATTTTGGGGTCCAGCTGTACATACGCTTTTGCATTTGATTTTTGTTGTTTAATAAAGACCTGTAAAGAAAGTGCTTTTCACCAATGCTATGTAATAAATAATCGTCCATCTACCTCATTCTCATCCTTTCTTACATTGATCCAACATAAAGGTGTACGTTGTGGATAGTCGGGAGTTCTGCCCCACTGTTGCGCTTCGGTAGTGTTTAGTCGTCGTTCACTTATGGTTCGCTCGGCTGTAGTAGTAGTAGTAATAGTTGGAAAATAGGGAGAACACTGATGGTGCTGTCCTTAGCCAAGGTCATTGGATCACCAACAGGTAACACACCATAAAGGCGAGAGGATCATGTTCGACCCAATTATCATAACATGTTGGGCCACGGATTTATCTGTGGCCTGAGGTCCGGACGTTAAGGAACAGGTCCAACAAACCCACTCGCTGTAACCCCTGAACCTTGGTGCTGTAACAATAGATGTGCATATTGTTGCATTGGAGGGGGTATGAATTAGCAAGTATCTTAAGTTAATATGGTCCATGTGTTTGTGTAGGTGAGACCATTGTTGCAACCAGGTACATTAGAGTGAAGTTATCCTGTTCTGATGCATACTATGAGGGGTAATAGAGTTGGCATTTGCATTAGATAGGGAAGGTGTAATTTGTATGTGTCCTCTCTGTGAACCAGGCAAGGCAACCAGGCAATGTGAGGACGGGGTAGAACCAGCAGAAATTTTGGACGTGTCTGCATCCCTTGGATGCCTTTTAAAACCTCCCTGCAGCCCGTGATGGTTCAATCGGTGCCATGACGTCAGCCCGTAGCACTGCAGCAGCAACTGCATGACCTTTGATCGGTGGAGCCATGCCATGAATAAGGGAGAGCAAGAGCACTGCAGGTGTGGCCATGGTGGAGGTGATAAAGGGGCCGCACAAGGGGATGGGCAGTCACTGGGCATGGTGCCAGGCAGACGGTTGGATTGAGAAAAGTCAGTAAAGCTGAAAGCCAGTTGGAGCCAGTGCAGTGAGCCAGGAGCTCGCTGGTCCACTTGTCTCTCTGCCCTTCACTTTCTTCCTTCACCCCGGTTGACACCTCTTCGCCCCTCTGGTGGGTGCCGCAGCTGTCAGCTGGTCCGTACTTCGACCCCCGAAATACCTACTCACCTTAGAGCCGTTTCGTTCCCATATCCTTTGAAAGAGCTTACCTGGCACACACTCCGAGTGAATGGTTGTGTGCTCGGTTTTTTATTTTGTATTAAGCGCCTTTGCGTATTATTGAGCGTGTATTTATTTATTTATCGTTATACATTGCTATTGTCTGCCATTTGTCATTCCTTAAGTACGTGTCACCTGATAATACACCATTATAATTATTGGATTCTCACTCAAACTATCAGTCCGACTTTGAGTAAATCTCTTGGGGAGATAAAACTTGTTAATTGTATGCTTTAAGAGACTGACGGCATTTGAATTCCAGCCCGGGGGAAACCACGCTAACCACTCAGATGATACCCTTTGATTTCGGCCATTCGCGAAGCACATTACCACAGCATGGCAGGTTCATATTTAGCAGACCGCTGAATCGACAATATATAACAAGCATGTGAGATTGTAGTTCAAATGTATTAGCTCTGTGATGTTTTTCTCCAACTTGAAGATGCATTAATCTCTTTCATTGGTCATTCGGTTTCTCTCAAGATCATGGTGGATCACAAGGATGGCTGCAAGTGGTCTGCTGTATGGCAGAGAAAGGGATTACCAGAAGAGGCAAATCCCAATACCCAAGGGATGAGCAACTGGTCGCAGTTAGTTCACCATTTGTTCTAATTAATGGTGTTTTTCATGTTGAAAAATAATTACATGACACTGGCTCAAATTACAAGAATGAAGGTGAGAATCAGCATGGTGCAGAAAAACAGTGGAGAAAAGAACTAAGATGCTGTAAGGTCGTTTGATTTATAGGTGCAACAATTATTTGGCAATTAGTGAAATAATTATATGGCACTTGCTATTTATATGGCACTTGCTTGTCATATGGGATATGACAAGTCATGAAATGAGAGGGAACTTCCCTCAGTGTTTCCAGGAGTGAAAGCTTTTCATCCTGAGAGCATAGAAAGAATACAAGGAAATACATGAAATAAAAAAGGAATGAGGAAGCAGGAGGAGGCCATTTGGCCAATCGTACCTCTGCTTTACTCACACCCCGCTTAATTTAATCACCGTCTATTACACTAACCCAAGCTTTATCATTTGCCAAATTAAACTGGTAGTGGGGGGGGGGGGGGGGGGGCTATGTACTCAATTTCAAGTTCGTGTGCAGTTCATGTTAATTTTTGGCAACCACTATAAATGTATTCTACTCGGTCCTACTATTCGGAAAAATGATGTCGCCTTTTTTTCTGTTGACCTTTAGTGACCTTGACTCAAGGTCAAAGTTCAAACGTCATTGCAGTGACCATACTTCATTCAAAGTATATCGACCTTGGTACCAAAATGTGGCAAATTTCACAAGGAACATTGATTATGACATTTGTTTTGTCATTTACCCTCTGAGATGTTTGCAATATGCAAATTAATAAGCAAATGACCTAATTAGAGAAAAAATATGCATAATTAACATTTAGTCTTCACCATACACGTAAATCCCATCACTTCGCATTATTATTGAATGCCAATCATTAGTTACCATCTCAAATGTGTTCTGCTGGACCCTAAACTGGAAATATATTGTTACGGTTTTAGAACCTTCACTAGTAAATTTAGTAAATGTACCCCTTATAAATATTCCCCTGTAAATATCCCCCTCAATTGGCAGGTCAAAGGTCGTCCCCTAGTTAGTCCATGAACAACACATAGCGAACCATAGGCCCTCTTCGTAGTTATTTCATTATTATGTGTTTCAGGTAAGGCTGTGTTTCCAATAGTTGAATCTGCATTGCATTAATCAAATAAGATAGGTCCCTTTCGTTCCCTTCAAAAGCGGTGCAAGTGGTTTGCTATCCCCACAACACGCCATTGCCATGTGCTCCATCTCGGAGAAGAAGGGGAAGGAGCCACCAGAACGGGCATGGCACGTCGTCGTCATCAGAGGTGGAGTCAGCCAGCCCTGACCGGCCAACCAGCACCGCGGTGAGCGAACCGGTAGGCGTGCCATCGGAGCCCGCGGCTTGATACGGCTGACAGCAATAAAAAGGGATGCAAGAGACGCGTGAGGAGGTTCATGAGAGAGTTGGACAGAGAAGGTACAAGGTCGGTGAGAAGGCACGAAAGAGAGACGTGATCGGGAGTTGGAAGACGAAGGCAAGGGAGAGAGGAGCATCCCAATCGCTGTATGCAACGACCACTCGCAGTAAACGACACGCGCTTGCTGCCTGCCAGGGTTTCCCGCCACGACACGAGTCGACCCCTGGAGCCGGACCTCGACGCTACCGTCTGCCTGGGCCTTCTCATCCCCTCGTCCAGTGATTCCTGCCTGCTATTCCCCTTTCGTGTGAGTCTGTGTTTGTTCTGTCTGGGCGTTGATAAGTAAGACTGTTTTAAGGCTTGCCCTGTGTATCTGCTTTTTCCTCCTTGTAAATGCCCTTCTTTCGTTTGCTCTTCCTTTGGTTTTCTGTACATAATTAATAAATGTCTGTTATTTCTTACCTTTGGTTTCTTCTTTCTCATCCGACCGCTTTAGTCCCTTCTTTCGATTGAGTACTTGTTGCACGATTTGGCCAACGCTCGGAATCGGGTTTTGTCAATTGATAATGGCTCGGACCGCGGATTGCTAAACCGCTCGGCAAATACCATCTTGTCCGCGGTTCGAGCGGTACTTGTCTCCCTGTTTTGCAGAGGGATTGGTGAAGGTATTCGGGAGAACACCTTGACCAATAACCCTGATCAATCCCACCCCGCAAAAGAGCGTTACAAGTACCAGGACCAGAGACGGCCGGCTTAACAGGCCAAGGGGATTAACCCCCCCTTGCTAAGGGGAGTGCCGTCTCTGAGATCCGTAACAATATGTTGCTTATTGTTTTCTGTTGACATGTACTTGATATTAACTGACCTTTGACATGTACTTGACTTTACTTACCTTGACCCAAGGTGAAATGTCAAATGTCATTTTAACCATGTGATGCGATCAAGCAAAATAAGTCGGATGTCTAGAATATTGATTTTTGGATTCAAGTTCCCAATGCTTTTCTTTATACTGTTCATTCATCATGCTCATTTGCTCATGTTGGTTGGGTTTTTAGCCATTGTTAGTATTTTTAACATTTAATTTGTTGCCTAAAAACATAAAATTGATTCTGGCAGATGTCCAAATCACTTTGCTTGTTTGCGTCACACATATTTTCTGACAGGGACAGGAAACAAGAAACGTGTTATCCCACTGTCACCCATATTTCATGCACTGGGCAACCAAATGGTTCCTGCTCTACCTGGCTTTCATGCGTTCTCTGGAGCAGATCAAACTGGCAGATTTGCTGGCAAGGGTAAGCTTAGCTGCTGGCATGCATTGATGAAATCTTCCCCTGATGTGGTATCTGCCTTTGTATCTCTTGGTAATCGTAATGGACCATCGGCAGAAACAATTGCAGCTCTAGAAGAGTTTGTTTGTCAGTTGTACGAGCCAGGGACATCCATCACCAATGTTGGCGACCTCCGCTGAAGATTGTTCACAAAGAAACAATCAGAAGCTCAAAAGTTGCCGCCTACTCGAGGAGCTTTGGAAGAAGCTATCGCGCATGCCCACTACCAAGCAATGGTGTGGAGGCAAGCAACTCCACCCACAGCTCCCACCTGCTACAGACTTTGGGTGGAAAGTGGAAGGTGATGGTCTGGTGGCCATCTCAACAAAGCAACTTCCTGCCCCATATGCCATCACTCACCTAGTTAGGTGTGGATGTACGACAACAAAATGCAGCTCACCTAGTTTTGCTGCAAAATGCAGCAAAATGCAAAATGCAAATTTCTCTCATCTCCCCTTCTCACAGACCTCACAGACCAACACCACGAATGTCCTCCTCACAGACCATTCTTGCTGCAATACTCCCACCGTTTGTCGGCAGATAATGGCGGCTACTTCCCAAACTCGTGGCCGTGAGGGGTATTCAGGATCACCCTTAGAGGGATGCACTTGGCTTGCAGAGCTGTGTTGATAGTTCATTATAATGACAGTTCCAGCTAGAAATCCTTCTACTCATAGTTACTCTTTGTTACCCTCGCCTGAGGAGAGGGTATTGCATTTGAGTCAGTTTGTTTGTCTGTCTGTCTGTCTGTCTGTTTGTCTGTACAGAATAAATATGATTTTCTCTGCAACCGTTGGTCCGATTGACAGGAAATTTTCACCATAGGTGCAACTCCACCTGTATAATTTTAAAATAACTATGACGTCATAGGTCACGTGGTTTGGCCGCCATCTTAGAAAAACCGAAAAAAATTGCACCTCTATATCTCCGAAAGCACTGAATAGAAAAAATTGAGACATGGCTCATTGTAAATAACTCTCCATGGGGAATAAAATCTGTTAATGATGATGTCATAGGTGCCTCCATTATGACGTCATAATTCGACGAGTACAAAACTTCATCCGATCAGGATGAAATTTCTTGAGCATAATCTAGGAATAAATTAGTTTAGAAAAAAAATATTGATGACGTCATCGGTCACGTGTTTCGGCCGCCATATTTGTTTTAACACAAAAGCCTTAAAAAACACTGAAAATACATCCTGGCGAGGGTTTGCAATCTCTGATTGCCCTTTCTTGTTTCCTATTGCTAATTGAGTTTCCAATCCAGTTAGCTTCCCAACCAGCCACCCCACAATCCCTCACCTTCGCAAATAACCTATGTGGAACCTTATCAAAAGCCTTCTAAAAGTCTAAATACACTATATCACTGCACTTTTCTCATCCACCCAATCAGAAACGAATTCATATAACTTTAATAAATCTGTTAAACATGATCTCTCTTTGGTAAATTCATGCTGACTACCTTTAATTAGTTTGTATTTATTCCAATGTTTCCCTAACCGTTACCCAATTAATATCTCCGCCACCTTCCCCACCACTGAAGTCAAGGTAACAAGTCTGTAGTTCCCCAACTCTTCTGTGAAACCTTTCTTGAATAAGGGTGTTACATTTGCTACTCTCCAATCCTCTGGTACATCTCATGTCTCTAAAAAGGTGTTAAATAAATCGGTTTACATCACACTTATCTGCTCTGCAAATACTCTCGGATGCATATATTAGACACACATACGCGATGGACATATTAGAAAATGTCTGGAAAAATTGGTAACAGTAGCTCGAGCTTTGATCGAAACAGTGCCTTTGGTGGCCTAATGCAGTAAAACAAGACCAAAAGTCTAACAGCGGCATAGCTGGGCTTGTAAAATATTATAAACCACAAACATTTATGATTAGCTTTTTAAACAGTCGCTAATGCTGTTTATAATATTAAACAAAGAAATTTGGAGGAATCCCGACATCCGTGAAGCAAGTTTTACTTACAGAACTGAGGGAAGATCTACTGTGATCTACTAATCTATGTACCCAACAAGAGTTGGGTTAATAACATGCTATCAAAAAACCGAGGCGAATTCCTTACTTCCACGGTTGTTAGTCCGTACACCGCTTATCATGGAATCATGAACCATACTCCGCTTAAATCCATTAACTTTGTATTCACGACATTGGGATTAAAGTGTTATGGTCATATTTACTATATTATTATTATCACTATTACGAAAACGATACTACTGAAACGATACACTACTGTATTAAGAAACCTGGGCTTAATTTGTCCGAAGCAGCCCGAAGGTGAGGCATGAAGCCTAAGGCCTATACGTACCGTATTATTGGAAGAGCCGTAACATCTATGCTTTCGATATTTGATGGTCAATTTAACAATCGGTTTGTTTGTGTTTCACACTGAATGAAAAATGTAAGGGTAGAGCATGGGCTTAATTTGTGCAGTAACAACATTGTTCTGCTAATTGCTAAAATCAACTTTTGATTTTTTTTTTTTTAAAGAGGGAAAAACTGTAACTTAAGAAAAAGACAATTCTGGCCATCCAACTTTCAGCAAACCCCACCCCGAACGGAGACCACAGCACATATCACATGACCAAGAACAAGTACAACTGCCAAGTAAATGCAAAGGAACAAGTCAATAGCAAACCATGGTGGGGATGGATGTACCAACAAACACTTGGGATATTTTGGTATTTTTGGGATAAACAAAGAAATATGAAAACAAACTGGCATATGAATTGTGACCGATGACTATGCATTATTAAGATATATTAACAAAATGTGAGGAATAGTTGTGGAATATTGCCTTGTAACGATTATGATTTTTAAAGAGGTCAATAAATTAAAAACAACACCACAGTCTACTAACAGTTGTCAGGCGGACCACAAAGTCTAAGCAGAACATTTTGACCACCGAGTGGTCTTTGTCCGATACTGCGCAGCCAACGTGTGCCAAATGCTGAAGTACCCCGCAGGTGGAGTCGGTGGAGTAGGTGGTTGGAGGGTGTGGGTCACATGACTGCAACATGCAGTCATGTGACCCATGCATCATTGCCCATTTTGATGAAAGTGACGTCATGAAGGAAGAAGCATTTAGGAATCACAAGTCATAAATGTAGCAGAATGGAACCAACCACGACATCATCAATGTATTTAAGAATATGGCTTGATTGCCAACACTTAATTATGGCCTACTCTTGTGAGAGACACATTGGGATATTTTACCTTCAGTAGCAAATGCTCAGTGGACAGGACAGCCAACTCGAGGTACCTCCAAAGTACAGCACACTCATTGATGCATCGCCCTGCCTGCAAAGTAAGAGGGTGATAGTTTATTTTTGGGTCGGGAATCAAACCCAGATTTGACAGCTCAAAAATGTAATTGGCTCATTATACAAAATTTAATTGTCTTACAGATAAGCCCTTGGGTTAGGGATCATATACATATTACATACTCGTGGGGTATGCGTGCATACACATTCTGTAAGCATTAACGAACCGTGCTTCATACATAGGTACATAATAAATAGAAGCTTTATGATCATAGGCACGCAATACCGACCTCCTGCTAGATATCAATCGAGGTTTTTTTTGTTTGTTTGTTTTTCGGACGCGTTTACAGTTTTTTACGTAACATTTTCATTTACGGACACTTTTTCGTTTTTCGTGTATGGACGTTATTGTCCAGTTTATTTCACAGTTTACAGTTATAGAAATTACAATTTTCAAAAGCTAGATATCGACTGAGGTTTATTTTTTTTATGTACACGTTTACATTTTTTTAAACGTAATTTTTCATTTACGGACGCTTTTTCTTTTTTCATCTACGGACATTATTTTTATGTTTATTTCACAGTTTACAGTTGGAGAAATTGCAATTTTCAAATGGTAGATATCGACTGAGGTTTATTTTTTATGTACACATTTACAGTTTTTTCAACGTAATTTTTCATTTACGGACGCTTTTTCTTTTTTCATCTATGGACATTATTTTAATGTTTATTTCACAGTTTACAGTTATAGAAATTGCAATTTTCAAAAGCTAGATATCGACTGAGGTTTATTTTTTATGTACACGTTTACATTTTTTAAACGTAATTTTTCATTTACGGACGCTTTTTCTTTTTTCATCTACGGACATTATTTTAATGTTTATTTCACAGTTTACAGTTAGAGAAATTGCAATTTTCAAATGGTAGATATCGACTGAGGTTTATTTTTTATGTACACGTTTACATTTTTTCAACGTAATTTTTCATTTACGGACGCTTTTTGTTTTTTCATCTATGGACATTATTTTAATGTTTATTTCACAGTTTACAGTTATAGAAATTGCAATTTTCAAAAGCTAGATATCGACTGAGGTTTATTTTTTATGTACACGTTTACATTTTTTAAACGTAATTTTTCATTTACGGACGCTTTTTCTTTTTTCATCTACGGACATTATTTTAATGTTTATTTCACAGTTTACAGTTATAGAAATTGCAATTTTCAAATGGTAGATATCGACTGAGGTTTATTTTTTATGTACACGTTTACATTTTTTAAACGTAATTTTTCATTTACGGACGCTTTTTCTTTTTTCATCTACGGACATTATTTTAATGTTTATTTCACAGTTTACAGTTAGAGAAATTGCAATTTTCAAATGGTAGATATCGACTGAGGTTTATTTTTTATGTACACGTTCACATTTTTTCAACGTAATTTTTCATTTACGGACGCTTTTTCTTTTTTCATCTACGGACATTATTTTCATGCTTATTTCACAGTTTACAGTTATAAAAATTACAATTTTCAAAATGCTAGATATCGATTGAGGTTTTTATTGTACACTTATGGTTTTTTTGCACGTAAAATTTTCATTTACGAAAACTTTCCATCAGTCCTGTGATTTTTATTGGTGTACGGGCTTCGATGTCCGTTGACACGCCAAATTTCAGCTTTGTACGACACCCAGAAGGAACCGAAAATTAATATCAGTCAGTGAGTCAATGGTTAGAAAGAGCTTTAATGCACAAAAATGGTGGAATTTTCAAGAAAGCATCTGTTCTTTCCTCATACATTGTCCTTCCCATTATTACCCAACCCTTCCAATTCCATTGAACTTTTCCCTCCTTCTCTCTTATCCTCCCCATCTCCCATAACCCCTCCATTCTCTCTCTCTTTCCTCTTCCTTTAATTTAATCGATCTCTTTCCTGAGGTGCAGTAATGCAAGGGTATAATATCTTGGCAAAACTTTATAGTTTATGAACTTGCAACAACAACCCACAAACTAGAATGATTCAGGATAATGCCAATAATTTACATGGGTTCACGTGTGGTGGGCCCGTGCGAAGCCATATTATCATCATCCTGCCTTGAGGATGCTCAGTTGTTTTGTGGCGAGAAATTAAAGTTAACTCAACGCAAATACAATGTGCGCGAACAAATATTTACACACTCTTTGCAAAGAGCAAATCCATTATCGAGTTCACACTGAATATAATAAAGATGCTGTAATAAACAAGTCAAGCAAAATAATTAATCCATACGATGCAATCAGGTTGTATTGCACAGTTACACGTTTTCAATAATGACAAAAGTAGGCTTACTCAGGATATCGGTACTGTACCCCCTATGCATCATACCTTTCTACACCTGTTCTTTAATCCCTACCAATGTTCATTGGATCGAGTATGTGAGACCAAGTGGACCAATCAACCACTTCGACCGAATTCCATTATTATTTTGAAAAATGTATCAGTTGATTTGGCCTTGTATTTGGGGTCATTGTCATGCTGTATAAAGTCACTAGATTCTATCATAACTTTCCTCCTAAAGGAAGTATGTGCTCCTTCAAAATATCATGATATACAACAACATCCATAGGTCGGTCCTCAATTATCCTATCCAGGTTCCTCCTGATGACTCCATCTTTGTCTATTTCAGTTCCGTCTGAAACTCCAATGCTGTATCAGGTCAGTTATTTGATTATCAAGTGCCAACATTACTAAAACAGCTGCAAATTCAAATAAGGGACTATAGTAAGTTACCTGATTTTTGAAAGTGGTGTACAAACTTTAAATACGATCAGTTTCCTTAATAAAGGAACTTCAACGGAGGTATTTCATTTTTAAGCGATTCTTCACTATTGAGTGATAGGTCTAAAACTAACATATCTCAAAAAGTTGTGGACGGATTTGGATGAAACTTGGTGGACAGGTTGTGTGTGTGACAAGGAAGAATCGATTAAATTTTGGTGAAGACCTGGATCCGGCCAGTACAATTTAAGCGATTCTTCAGCATTGGGAGATAGGGCCGAAAACGATACATATCAGGATATCCCAAAAAGTTGTGGACGGATGATTTTGATTAAATGTGATTCTGTATTGTGATTTTCTGGTCTACTCTGGGATACAAAACGTAAACTGTTCACCTGGCGGAGGTATGCTCTCTACTGAGTACCGTTCTATTCTGGTATGAAATCAGAAACGTTTTGACCTGAAGGACAAGAAGTTAATAAAATAGCTAAACAAAGACAATGAAGAATTAAGTGGAGGATGACTGCCAAATGGGGAGGAAGCAAGATGTTTTATAAACATACATTTGCACCCTAAATAGTTGAAAAATTATGTCAGATGGTCTCCACTAGAAGCATCAGTTGCGAGTGGGCACCTTAACACCTTCTACAAAAAGGTGATCTCCAGAAATGGTTGTGAGCATTCGTTTTGTGACTCGTGTGAAAGTAATCGGCTCTACTCCATCTAATCGCTGTGTCAATAAGCTATAAACAAGTCGTGCTGCCATTCATGTACATGGTGGGTGGGCTTTGCATTCGACCCAGGCTGACCCTTCCTTCACCTTCCGGAAAAAAAACAAAAAAAACAAAAAACAAACTTCATTTCAGTTCTGTATGCGTCGCACATTATTGTCCGCGACGTCGCTCTACTCTGCTTGTCTTCCTATTTGATTGCCAGGCAATTTGCCTAGCTTTATCCCATGCTGGCCGCTCACTATTCTTTATGCACCAATTTGTGTGCCACCTTTTTGTGTAACTACAACAAAGAGACCTTATCAAAAATAATGGAGGTTGGGGATGGGAGAATGGGTTAGGGCTAGTTTTCTAATTGTTTTTCATTCACTGTCTGGTCGACATAATAATAATCATTAAAAAAATATATATATATATTACATAGGCTCCCTTACGAGGAATTTCTATGCAGGAGGAGGCCATTAGCCCATAAAAGGCTGTGCTTGTATTGCCAACTTATTGTTGTTTGTCCGTGCTCTATCCTTTCAAATGCTGAGTATCAAGCAACGGAGCAGCATGTACCATTTTAAAGTCTTTGGTGTGATTCAGCTGGGGTTGGGTTTGAACCGTCAATTTCCCAGAATCTGAGAGGATGCTCTAACAAGTCTGGTTTAAAAAATTTGTGGGACCTTTGAGTTCCACTCCATTCCATTCCATTCCTGATGCCCACGTACATGCCTCCTCCTCCTGTTATTCCTGCAAACACCCTTTTATTCCCTCTCTCTCCCATTTTACTCTTTGGCTCCTTTACTCTTTCTTACTTAACATATTATATTTCTCCCTTCATGTTATATTTTATTCAAAAAAGGTGTTTATGCAATGCACAAATTGGCAGGTCTTCATTGCTTATCCAACCAATCTTATGCCACAGAAAAAGAGTGAGCGCACTTATTGTTGTCATGGCCAGAGGTGGGGACAGTAGGGCCATTTGGCCTGGGCCTCAAATTTAGATACTTGTGTTAAGTTTTGCGACTTATTGTTTGTTTGCGTACCTTTTTGACCAAAATGCGACACTCTCCGCAAGTTTAAGCAGGTAAGAGATGCGATTTGATAAAAGTAATATATTAATTTGGACTCTGCGGTGTGTTTACTAATATCACAATTGCATTGCGTATTTTTGTTAATTTCCATGTATCAGTGGCTTTAGGAGTTTAGGTGAACACACCTCCAATGTGTTGAAGCAGGTAAAGAACATTCAACTATGGGAGAAGAGTGTTCGAAAGGGCTCGTCCTGGTTAATATCAAGTGACACTGCACGAAAGCTGGATTGCTCCTTAATAATTAGTGTATTTGTACATGAAAGGCTAAAAAATTTTTTGCTGAATAAATAAATTATTGGTTCACGAGTTATCAAGTGACCACTATATTCGTCATGTGTGTGCGTCTGTCTGTGTGTGTGTCTGTGTCTCTGTCTGTCCGCAGCATAACTACCCGATGATATCATCCGATCTTGATGAAACTTGGGGGGGAGGTTGATATCATCATCTAG
Organism: Myxine glutinosa; assembly: GCF_964187855.1. Classification (NCBI taxonomy): domain Eukaryota; kingdom Metazoa; phylum Chordata; class Myxini; order Myxiniformes; family Myxinidae; genus Myxine; species Myxine glutinosa. Next base: position 103,605,610 of record NC_136270.1, read on the forward strand.
TTGTGTCCTGCCGAGAGTGGGCGTATTGTGCCCATTGTGGGTGGAGCCACGCCCGAAAAAGATGTCTTTTTAGCAGGTAATCGATTTCAAGCTACATCTTCTCCGAGGGGTTTGGTGGAATCTGACAGGGGTTTCGGTATTTGGGTAGGTCAATGTCATGTGTCTAGCCCCACTTAGCTCGATTTTTCTTTTTCTTTTTTTTCATTTCATTTTTCACCGAATTTTCGGTATTGTGTAGCTAATTAACCTCATAACTGATTATACATTATTTTCTATCTCATTTCAAGGTCAGTAACCTTCGTTTTGAAATTTCCGGGCCTGGCCTGTCCGAGCTTGTTTCGGTTATAGTCCGTCCTTTGTCATTGAATACCGCTCGCTCGTGAACCATCGTCGTCTCCTGACTTGTTCAAATTATATTTCACTTTTATTTGGTATTTTGTTTGATGGTGTTATTTTGTTATCATGGTGGTCATTTTTTTATTATTATGGCCAGGGGCCCCAAAAGCTGGAAATGGCCCGGCCCTCTATGAACCTCTTAGAAGGCCTAATTGTTATCAGTTGAAAAATTATTTCCTTGTGCAAAGTTTTATAATAGAAACACAGAATGGTGGGTGTGTGTTGTTACTGCATGATCAGATGCTTCAAGATGCTCTTCTGTGTGTTAAATTAAGGCAACAGGATAAAACACCTCGTAGAATTGTCTGTTTTCCGGTCCTGAATTTCTGCTTTTCTGGGATATAGAGGGACAATAAGAAGACACAGAAAGCAAAGTCTCTGGCGTTTGGAACACACCTCTATACACCTGTGAAGTGAAGTAGCAGTGATGATTCTATCATATGGTCGAGGTTCATTTGAGACCCACTGAGCACTACAACCAGAATAACAAAGCACATAAACAAAAGGACAGAATTGTTCCATGAGCCAAACATTTTCCTACATTTTATACGTACAGACATTGAAGGAGCCGGGGCTCCCACGTCGATCGGAAGAATGGACGCGACAAAAAGCTAGAATTCATCTGAGTTGCTTTAATGAAATCAAACACTCAGGCACTCTGAAAAACCGTTTATCAGTCAGCAATATATATCTATTCCGCCAGGGGGTTTGCCCAGGCCCGGCGCCAGGGGGCGTGGCCCAGCGTCCTGGCTGCGGCCTGGCAAGTTGAGCGCGGGCCTGGGCGTCCTGGACGAGCCCGGCATGGTGATCGCTCCGCGTCCTTGATAGGTGCAAGGCGATTGTGAAAACTCAGCGGCAGCCGCTACACACGTCCCCCCAGAATCGACTTGCACCGGCAGGGTCAATTTGAGGGGGGTCCTGATGACCCGGCCGAAGCGACCCCTGGCGGGTCGTGGGAGGGGGTCCGGTGAGGTGGTGGGCGGTCGAGTGGGGGGCACCGTGGACGGGGGACGGCCTCGCCGCGGCGGAAGGGCCACCCGTGGTGGGTGGTCGACGTCCACGTGCGCCGGCTTGAGGCGGTCCACAGCAATCCGGTCCGACCTGCCGCCGATGTCGATGACGAACGACTTGTCGTCCCGTCGCAGCACCCGGAAGGGCCCGTCGTACGGCGGCTGGAGTGGCCACCGATGTGCGTCGTGACGCACAAAAACATACTCCGCTGTGCGGAGTGCTGGGGGGACGTAGGACTGGGGGTCACCGTGGTGGGATGTTGGCACGGGGGCAAACCGTCGGGCGGCCTCCTGGAGGTCCGAGCGCTGGTGAGCTGCGGACCAGGGACTGGTAGCGTCGGGCACAAATTCGCCCGGGACGCGTAGCACCTGGCCATAGACAAGCTCGGCGGTGGATGCCTGGAGGTCCTCCTTGGGGGCCGTGCGAAGGCCCAAAAGGACCCACGGCAGCCGGTCGGCCCACCCGACGTCTTGAAGGCCGGCCATGAGCGCGGCCTTCATGGAGCGGTGGAATCGCTCGCACAACCCGTTTGCTTGGGGGTGGTAGGCCGTAGTACGGTGGAGCTTGATCCCCAGGTTGCGGGCGACCGCGCCCCACAGCTCGGAGGTGAACTGTGGACCGCGGTCTGATGAGATGTCCGCCGGTGCGCCGAAGCGGGCGACCCAGGTGGCGATGAAAGCCTGCGCCACGTCGGCGGTGGTGGTGGAGACGAGGGGAACGGCCTCCGGCCACCTGGTGGTCCTGTCCACCATGGTGAGCAGGTGTGTGAACCCCCGTGACGGGGGGAGGGGGCCCACCAGATCCACGTTGACGTGGTCGAAACGTCGTTCGGGCACGGTGAAAGGTGCCAGCGGGGCCTGGGTGTGTCGGTGGACCTTGGCCCGTTGGCAGGCCGTGCAGGCGCTGGTCCAATCGCGGACGTCCCGACGAAGGCCGTGCCAGACGAAACGCGCCGACACCAGCTTCTGGGAAGCTTTCCGGCCCGGGTGGGAAAGGCCGTGGAGGGAGGCGAAGATGCGGCGTTGCCAGGCGACGGGCACGATGGGGCGAGGCTGGCCTTGGGAGACGTCGCAGAGCAGGACAGTGTCCGCGCAGGGGATGTCGGCCAGGCGGAGGCCCGTGTCCGCCGCCCGGAGGGCTTGCACCGTGGTGTCGGTGGTTTGGTCCGCCGCCATAAGCGCAAAATCCACGCCCAGGTGGACCGCGTTCGCGCTGGCCCGGGAAAGACAGTCGGCCACGGCGTTGTTTTTGCCGGCGACGTGCCGGATGTCCGTGGTAAACTCCGACACGGCGGAGAGGTGGCGCTGTTGGCGGGCCGACCATGGCTCCGTGACCTTGGCCATGGCGTAAACCAACGGCTTGTGGTCGACGAACGCCGTGAAAGGTCGGCCCTCCAGGAGGTGGCGGAAATGGCGGACGGCCAGGTGTAGACCGAGGAGCTCCCGGTCAAACGTGCTGTATTTGAGCTCGTTCGGCCGGAGCTGCCGGCTGAAAAAAGCGAGTGGCTGCCAAACCCCGTTCACCCATTGCTCATGTACGGCGCCCACCGCGTAGTCGGAGGCATCCGTGGTGAGGGCGATGGGAGCGTTGAGCACCGGGTGAGCGAGCAGTGTTGCATCGGCGAGGGCCCGCTTTGAGCCTTGGAAGGCCGCATCCATTGCTGCGGACCAGGCGATGTCGTGCTTGGCCGGCATGCCCCGGAGGGCTTCGTAGAGGGGCCGCATGAGCTGAGCAGCGCGGGGCACGAAGCGGTGATAAAAATTCACCATTCCCAGGAATTCCTGCAGGGCCTTTATGGTGCGGGGACGCGGGAACGTGGTGATGGCCTCGACCTTGGTTGGCAGCGGCACGGCCCCGTTCTTGGTGATGTGATGGCCCAAAAAATCAACGGCCGTCGTGCCGAAGTGGCATTTGGCCGGGTTGACGATGAGGCCGTGCTCGCTGAGGCGCTCGAACAGCGTCCGGAGGTGGAGGAGGTGCTCGGCCCGGGACGTGCTGGCGACGAGGATGTCGTCCAGGTAAACGAAAAGGAACGGCAGGTCACGCAGCACGCCGTCCATCAAGCGCTGGAACGCCTGAGCCGCGTTCTTGAGACCAAACGGCATCCGCAAGAATTCGAATAAGCCGAACGGCGTGATGACTGCCGTTTTAGGGACGTCGGCCGCCCTGACAGGTACCTGGTGATATCCCCGTATGAGGTCAATTTTCGAAAAAATGACCCGTCCCGCCAGACGGGCGGAGAAGTCTTGGATATGCGGGATCGGGTACCTGTCGGGGGTGGTAGCGTCATTGAGACGGCGGTAGTCGCCACACGGGCGCCATCCACCCCCCGGCTTTGGCACGATGTGCAGTGGCGAGGCCCACGCGCTATCGGAGCGCCGCACGATGCCGAGGTGCTCCAACGCGTCGAATTCGGCCTTCGCTACGGCGAGCTTGGCTGGGTCGAGGCGGCGGGCCCTGGCGTAGACCGGCGGGCCCGTGGTTGGTATGTGGTGCTCGATCCCATGCCGTACTGCGACGGCCGAAAACGTCGGCCGCGTGAGGGCCGGGAACTCCGTGAGCAGGCGAGCAAACTCGTTCGCCGCCGGGACGGCGCATGCCAGCTCGGTCGGCGCGGAGCTGCTCAATGTGCATACCAGGGAGCTGAAGGTTTCAGCGTTGATTAAACGACGCCGTTGGACGTCCACCAGCAGTCCGTGTGCGCAGAGGAAGTCGGCGCCTAGCAGAGCCACGGGCACGTTGGCGGTTACAAACGTCCAAGCAAAGCGTTGGCCGCCGAAGCAGAGGGTGACGTTGCGCGGGCCGAAGGTGCGGATAGTCGATCCGTTGGCCGCAACTAAGGAGGGGCCGCAAACCGCAGATTGCCTGTCCTGGTCAGAGGCGGGTATGACGCTCAGTTGGGCGCCGGTGTCGCACAGGAAGCGCCGTCCGGACGCTTTATCCGTGATGAACAGTAAGTTGCCCGTGTGGCCGGCGCTCATGGCTGGTAATGAACGCCGGCCCGGCCGTTTCCCGGCCTGCCGAAGGTGCACGGGGGTCGGCATGTCCGGGCCTTCTGTCCGAACCTGGCATGATAGTAACACCACGCTTGGTCAGGTGGAGGCCTCGGTCGTCGTGCCGGAGGTGGTCGGCTCGGTAGAGCGGCCGCCAATGGCGTCGGCAGTTCGGCCGTCGACCGTGCCGGGTGCTCGGGCGCCCTGGGTGTTGCGTCGGACGGCGGTGGGTCCCATGTCGCCGCTACGATGCGCTGTCCTGCGGCGGAGATCTTGTCGGCTTCTCTGGCAAGGGCCCGGGGATCTGTGATCGTCGTGCTTGCCAGGGCGAGGCGTACCGGGTTAGGCAGCTGACGGAAGAACAGCTCCCGGAACAGGAATGCCGGAGAGTGCTCGCCGAGCAGTGAAAGCATGTAGTCCATGCGCTCGGAAGGGCGCGTGTCGCCGAGCTCAGGCAGATCGAGCAGGCGCCGTGCGCGTTCCGCCGATGGGAGGGCGAAAGCATCGAGGAGCAGCTTCTTAATCGCGCCGTATTTGTCAGTGGCTGGCGGGCTTTCGAGGAGGCTCAGGGCGCGGGCCGCGGTAACCGACCCGAGCGCAGCTACCACATGGTGGAAGCGGGTGTCGTCGGCCGTGATGCCTCGCAGGGCGAACAGGGACTCCGCCTGTGCGAACCAAACCGCCGCGTGAGCCTCCCAGAAGGTAGGCAGTTTAAGGGCGACTGCCGTGTCCATGTCGATAGGTCACCAATGAAGGAGCCGGGGCTCCCACGTCGATCGGAAGAATGGACGCGACAAAAAGCTAGAATTCATCTGAGTTGCTTTAATGAAATCAAACACTCAGGCACTCTGAAAAACCGTTTATCAGTCAGCAATATATATCTATTCCGCCAGGGGGTTTGCCCAGGCCCGGCGCCAGGGGGCATGGCCCAGCGTCCTGGCTGCGGCCTGGCAAGTTGAGCGCGGGCCTGGGCGTCCTGGACGAGCCCGGCATGGTGATCGCTCCGCGTCCTTGATAGGTGCAAGGCGATTGTGAAAACTCAGCGGCAGCCGCTACAACATCAAGTATTCACGCACTTCTGGGTGACAGTTTCAACACGTGGAGAGTGGAGCTCTTTTCAAAATGAGCTAAGATGGCTGACCAAATCGGGTCCAGCATAAAATCGGGTTACACAAAAGCTGTTCTTTTAATCTTCCAAATTATTAGATTCAAGGTATAATTGCATGGCGGAAGTGAATGAGTTACATCATCTTGAATATAAATAAATTATTTATTAAAGGCAAACAATAAAAGACACCAAAAGTCAGAAGGTTGCTCAGAACAGGAGGGCGTGGGAAGGGGAAACCAGGAGGAACATCAGAGGAGAGATATCCATTTCAATGATGGCTACATGCAAGGCCGCAGTGGTGAACGATGATCCTTTGGTACAATGTTAATGTCCTAAAAGCATCAGCAACATGTGGAGCAGTTCAATGAGCTCAAGCACCATGGATGTGCAGGTGTTCAAGGAACATGAAATGCTGTGGTGATGCTGCAGTCTCTTATAATCAGTGAAGAACCCCCGAGGGCATCAGAGAGCATAGGTTGGAGCAGCGAGTATGGAGCGTGTAAACAATGCAGTGGAACCTGTGTAGCACCAAGTGAGTGCGCTACTCTGTGTGAAACTGCCAGATGAACCAAATCCAAAAGCAGGAATTTTATTCTCGCCACATGATCCTCTTCTCTGTCTCAATTGTACTATTGAGATTACTTCTCCGAATCTTCCATAATATTTCAAACTTTCAAAATATAAAAATAAATAAAAAAATTCAAAATTTCAGAATCATTGGAATCTCCCACGATGAAGTTAACTCCAAGGGCCTTTCACTCACTCACTCACCGCAGGCAGGTGGGTGGTTTTTCTGTCTTCTGCCGACTCCAATCTGGCCTAGTTCCCCCAGCTCTATCTGTGCTTTGTCCTCCAAATATTCCTACAGGATGCATAAGATCTGCCAGCAACCATCTTCTGGTGAAATTGCCAAAATCAAGACTCTCTGCTCACCTTCACTCCCTCATTCCTCATTCCTCTTTACTCCCGCCTCTAAAACAAACTCCCTCACTCTCTTCAATCCCACTCCTCCCTCCAGGTCTTTAAAGCAGCTGTTCACCACCATCTCTTATCGTCCCCCATCCAAAACCTTGATCTTTTCTACCCCTGTTAATTCACCCCAGATCCACTTTTTTGAAATACCGACTTCTTTCCTTGAAGTCCTAGCAGTGTGTACGTGTTTTTTTTACCTCTCCCACCCCACCCCGCCCCCTTCCCATGCCTCCTCCCCCCAAGCCCTCTCCCTCCCACAGATCTCCCGATGTCCTTGTCTTCTGCTGTTGTACTTGTGTGCTTCCCTCTCTCTCCCCATCTTGTCTCCCGCTCCCTTTATTGTATGTTTTGTGTGTCCGTTTTTTTTTTTTGTGATTGATGTTAGCTCTTACACGAGCCTCGATCTTGTATCCAAAAGAATTTTAAAAAATAAAAAACAAGTACACATACATTCAAAGTACACCGCCCCATGCCAAATAATTAAATATGCTGCAGCGCGGCATTGCCGGGGCGCCTCCGGCGCCCCGCAATACCGCGGTGCAGCTCATTGAGGCTGCATTGGGAGGGAGAGGTGTACACTAATTGATTGATTAATTGTATAATTAAAATCAATAAAATATTATCACAAAATATTTTCATAATCAATTGGCTAATCGCATAACTAAACCACTAGTGCTTCATCCGAAGATGTATCTTTTAGAAATTTAATTAAATAAGTCATTATAAAAAATTAAATAATTAATTGATTACTCAATAAATAATAAATAGATGAAATGATTAATCAATAAATCTAAAATATCCTTGATAGCCACATCACTTGGTCACTCATGTCCAAATATTAGCTTCCCAGCTCAAAAGGTGCCTGAGATATTGGCCAAATGAGAAAGAAAATAAATAAATGATTAATAATGAAAATAAATAAATAATAATCATAAAAAAATTAAATTATTAATCAATTTGGTCAGAGAACACATAAACTACCACTATTTCATCAGAATCTGCAACTTAAAAAAAAAATTTTTTTTTGTCATTAATCGAATAATTAAATAATTAATCGATTAATTGATTAATTAATAAATCAAAAATAGCCTTTGCAGCCAAATCACCGGGTCATTGGCATGTCCAAATATCAGCTTCCTAACTCAAAAGGTGCCTGAGTTAATGGTCAGAAGAGAAAGGAAATTTGATTAATTAAATAAGTACTTAATTAATCGTTAATAATTAAATAACTCCTCAATTTATTGATTAATCAAAAAAAAAAAAAAAACGTTTTTCACAAAGGACTTGCTCACTATTGTGCCGAAATTTCAGCTTCCTAGCTCAAAGGATGGCTGAGATATCGCCCGGACAAACAAACAAGAAAGAAAACAAGTACACATACATTCAAAGTACACCGCCCCATGCCAAATAATTAAATATGCTGCAGCGCGGCATTGCCGGGGCGCCTCCGGCGCCCGGCAATACCGCAGTGCAGCTCATTGAGGCTGCATTGGGAGGGAGAGGTGTACACTAATTGATTGATTAATTGTATAATTAAAATCAATAAAAGATTATCACAAAATATTTTCATAATCAATTGGCTAATCGCATAACTAAACCAGTAGTGCTTCATCCGAAGATGTATCTTTTAGAAATTTAATTAAATAAGTCATTTATAAAAAATTAAATAATTAATTGATTACTCAATAAATAATTAATCGATTAATCAATAAATACTTAATAGATGAAATGATTAATCAATAAATCAAAAATATCCTTGATAGCCACATCACTTGGTCACTCATGTCCAAATATTAGCTTCCCAGCTCAAAAGGTGCCTGAGATATTGGCCAAATGAGAAAGAAAATAAATAAATGATTAATAATGAAAATAAATAAATAATAATCATAAAAAAATTAAATTATTAATCAATTTGGTCAGAGAACACATAAACTACCACTATTTCATCAGAATCTGTAACTTTAAAAAAAAATTTTTTTTTGTCATTAATCGAATAATTAAATAATTAATCGATTAATTGATTAATTAATAAATCAAAAATATCCTTTGCAGCCAAATCACCTGGTCATTGGCATGTCCAAATATCAGCTTCCTAACTCAAAAGGTGCCTGAGTTAATAATGGTCAGAAGAGAAATGAAATTTAATTAATTAAATAAGTACTTAATTAAACGCTAATAATTAAATAACTCCTCAATTAATTGATTATTCAAAAAACAAAAAATACCGTATTTGACAAAGGACTTGCTCACTACTGTGCCGAAATTTAAGCTTCCTAGCTCAAAGGATGGCTGAGATATCGTCCGGACAACCAAGGAAACAAGAAAACAAACAAGAAACCAGAGTGAAAACTGAGTACTCTCTTTCAGCGTGCGTCACTGCCGAGCCCCCTTTGGTGCCCGGCAATGACGATTTGCAATGCCTGGAGATGGCATAGGAAAGGAGCGGTGTGCAATAAAACTTGGCTGCTGTTTTAACCCCATGTATCTAAACCCCAGCTCTCCCTCACACCACATCTCTTAAGCTGCAACTCAAAATACTGTCAACGAGATGTGACTTAAAATTATATATTCCCATGCTGCATCCATGGTTTGTTGAAACACACACACCAATCAGTGTGTCAGCTCAGGCAATGAGTTTAAACCAGCCATAGAGGGAGCTGATATGCAAATGCATGTTCAAATGTTTCTCCTACCCTCAGATTGACAGTGAGAGTCAGTTGAGGGAAAAAAATTTGGATAAATTAATAGCCAATTCCAAAATGACCACCTTCTAGCCATCTAAAACTGACCTATTGTAGCACCCATTGCATTCTTCATATAATTATGTTGACGATAATACAGTCATTAACTAAATACATGGAAATCAACATTTTTGCAAGAATATGTGCATTAAAAAAAACATGCGTGATTAATCAGGCCATTCAAAAAGTCCTGCGAATGAGATACAACAGTTTAGGAAGACAAAAAAGATACAAAACAAGTACACATACATTCAAAGTACACCGCCCCATGCCAAATAATTAAATATGCTGCAGCGCGGCATTGCCGGGGCGCCTCCGGCGCCCGGCAATACCGCAGTGCAGCTCATTGAGGCTGCATTGGGAGGGAGAGGTGTACACTAATTGATTGATTAATTGTATAATTAAAATCAATAAAAGATTATCACAAAATATTTTCATAATCAATTGGCTAATCGCATAACTAAACCACTAGTGCTTCATCCGAAGATGTATCTTTTAGAAATTTAATTAAATAAGTCATTTATAAAAAATTAAATAATTAATTGATTACTCAATAAATAATTAATCGATTAATCAATAAATAATTAATAGATGAAATGATTAATCAATAAATCAAAAATAAGTCATTTATAAAAAATTAAATAATTAATTGATTACTCAATAAATAATTAATCGATTAATCAATAAATACTTAATAGATGAAATGATTAATCAATAAATCAAAAATATCCTTGATAGCCACATCACTTGGTCACTCATGTCCAAATATTAGCTTCCCAGCTCAAAAGGTGCCTGAGATATTGGCCAAATGAGAAAGAAAATAAATAAATGATTAATAATGAAAATAAATAAATAATAATCATAAAAAAATTAAATTATTAATCAATTTGGTCAGAGAACACATAAACTACCACTATTTCATCAGAATCTGTAACTTTAAAAAAAAAAATTTTTTTGTCATTAATCGAATAATTAAATAATTAATCGATTAATTGATTAATTAATAAATCAAAAATATCCTTTGCAGCCAAATCACCTGGTCATTGGCATGTCCAAATATCAGCTTCCTAACTCAAAAGGTGCCTGAGTTAATAATGGTCAGAAGAGAAATGAAATTTAATTAATTAAATAAGTACTTAATTAAACGCTAATAATTAAATAACTCCTCAATTAATTGATTATTCAAAAAACAAAAAATACCGTATTTGACAAAGGACTTGCTCACTACTGTGCCGAAATTTCAGCTTCCTAGCTCAAAGGATGGCTGAGATATCGTCCGGACAACCAAGAAAACAAACAAACAAGAAAGAAACCAGAGTGAAAACTGAGTACTCTCTTTCAGCGTGCGTCACTGCCGAGCCCCCTTTGGTGCCCGGCAATGACGATTTGCAATGCCTGGAGATGGCATAGGAAAGGAGCGGTGTACAACTGGTTTACATCTTAGCGTGGCACCTCATAAGGCAACACACACTTGTAGGATATCTAAGATGGATTAAGTAAAAAATAAAACTTCAAATTTCATTGTACTAGGGAATCCCACGGGCATGGAGGTGTATCGTTGTGATCGGTGCAGCCGTTTTTGCGGTTCCCGGGAGTCCAAACCTGAAAATGCTGGAGACCAAAGCTTTAAATTGGAAAAACAATTTCGCCTATTTTACTCCAGGGGGTCCCAGGATTACCCACCCAAAATTTTGTTGCGATCGGTTCAGCCGTTTTTACGGTACCTGGGAACGGACCGACGGACAGACATTTAGTGACTTATAGTGGGATTAAACCCGCTAGACGTTGAACATGTGTTTGCAATAAAAATATAAAGAGACAATTTACTCGTGATGGGAAACATTTTAATGCTAGCATATTGACGGTTAGAGGCAGGCCTCTTGATGATTGGAGTAGGATTAAGGATGTAGAGTGCAAATACAAAAGTAAAACTAGAGTGAAGTCGATGGGGCGCCATCGCAAATCCCCACGCTTCCCACCTAAAACAAGGTTGAGAGATGGCAAAAAGTTCCACCACGAATGATGAAATATCAAATTTTGAGTTAAAAATATTCTGTCTTGACCCCTATGACCTGAAGTCCCCACCCCATGGGGAATGAATTCGGGGTCAAACCCACAAATTTGTTGCACATTTCATGCATCCCCCAATATTGATTGCATATACAAAGTTCCATTTGAAAATGTTTTAAAATGTGCCCGTAATGGCATCTTGTTACTTGACCTTTTGACCCGTCCCAGAGCCCTAGGGGGCGGTGTCAAAAATGATAATGCTCTTGCACCTTCGTGCCATGTGGTGGCCATAACTAAGTTTGGTGAATTTCCGCACAACCGTTTGGAAGGAGATAACGTGACGGACGGACAGACAGACAGACAGACAGACAGAGCCGATAACAATACCCCCCCATTTTTTTTTTTTGGAACCATGGGGACAACAAGTTCCATTCATTTAATCAGTTTTGCGAACATGCTTTGTGGTGCAAATGTCGTGCTGTGGTTATAACTCCTGTGAAAGTAAACATATACAAACTGGAGTGAAAGCGGTTGTTTGGAATCAGAATAAAGTGTGAATGTGCAGAAAAATTGATTAGGTCAGTAAAACGATCCAATGAAAATTTTTACTCATCTATCAATCTTTAAAAATGTTGTGTAAAAACAAAACAACAAAACAAGACCGGTAATCTAACAAGGGTGTAGCCGAGCTTGTTTGATACTTTGGTGAAGAGGATAGTATTATGACGTAGGTGGGGATTCCAGTTAACAAATAATGGAAGTACGGTATTAAATTTTTTTGACTTCATGCATGGACAGCCAGTTCGTGAATGGCTTTGGTTAAAAAAAAACAAAAAAAAACGGCGAATGACAAGTGATGAACCAATAAATACCACATTCCTGTACCATCTTCAGTCGAACATTCAACATTTACAGCACGTTCTCTATATTTTCATTGCAAACAGCATAATTTATCATTCCAATCACAAACTAGAACTGTACAGTGTACTCGGTAGAGCGCATACCTCCGCCTGGTGAACAGTTTACGTTTTGTATCCCACTCATAGGCCGGATCTGGATTCGGACCCGAACCAAGATCTGATCAGCTTGTTCTGGTCACTAAACCAACTCATCCACCAAGTTTTTCATAACTCGTCCATGCCTTTATTTTAATATCATGTTATATGTCACTTTTCATCCGATCTCTCAAGGATGAAGAATCACTTAAAAATTAATTAATTCTCGTATCCGAATACAGATTCAGATCTTCACCAAAATTGAATCCTTTCTTCCTTGTCACACACACAACCTCTCCACCAAGTTTCGGCCAAATCCATCTACAACTTTTTAAGATATCCTGCTATGTATCGTTTTTAGCCCTATTAGTCAGGTTCACTATGTTTTTTCGTTCAAAATTTTGGTAGATTAGCAAAACTATACATTTTTGGAATATTCAGAGCATGAGGAATCCAAAAATTAATGTTTACATTTGCGTAGACACCTTTGCGAAAATGACACTCAGGACAGTGATGAAGATCTGTAAAAGCATATTCCTGAACGGTATAGACCTAGTAGATCCTGTGTATAGGACTTATAGTTCAATCTGATACTACCTATAACTTCCTATAACAACCTATAACTTCAAAGGACTTGCAATATCATGTATTATGTAATACAGTTATATCACAAATATAAAGACAATGGTTTTCAATTACCTTTGTTTGTTGCTTTTCTATAATCCTGAGAACTATTTTGAGGCCTTTATTGGATTCCTTGACCCAGAAAACATAAGATTAGCATATTTAATTAAGTCTCTAGGTTGACTAGAAGCCGAGATCGCGCAAAAGATGTGTTTTATGGCGGCCATTTTCAAAATCCAAAATGGCGGCCATGCAGGTGTCTGTGCAAATGCCAACATTGATTTTCGGATTCTCCATGCTCTGAAGATTCCAAAAATGTACAGGTTTGCTAATCCCAAATTTTGAAAGAAATTATATTTGTTGACATAGTGAACCTGACACTGTCCTGAGTCATCACTGTCCTGAGTGTCATTTTCGCAAAGGTGTCTACGCAAATGTAAACATTAATTTTTGGATTCCTCATGCTCTGAATATTCCAAAAATGTATAGTTTTGCTGATCTACCAAAATTTTGAACGAAATTATATTTGTTAACATAGTGAACTTGACTATATCTGCCAATGGTGAAGAATCATTAAAAAATTCTACTAATCGGATCTGAATCCGGATCTCACCAAAATCTAACAATTTAGTCCTTGTTACATACGCTACCTCTCTGCCAAATATGTCCACAACTTTTTGAGATATCTTGTAGACAGACAGACAGACAGACAGACAGACAGACATTAATACTATGGTATTGATATATCAAAATAAAATGTTAACTCACGATTGTACAGAGATATCATCAAACCAGCAAACCGCCATCATCTGATCACTTCCGGATTCGGGAGCAAAGTCCGTGTCGATTGCATTTCAAAATCATAATTGTATTGAGGAATATCTGAAACCTCCAACCTACCTCACCCGCTGGGACCAAAAAACGTTCCACAGAACGTCAATATATTTCCTTTTAGTAAACGATGTAACAGTAATGGTTAGTAAACGCTGTCCCCCTGTCATGTGACCAGATCCTCATCTGATTGGTGGACGTTTGTGGGGACATACGCACAGACAGACAATATTCTAGACGGCATTGCCCTACAGGCCACACCGTAAAAAAACAAAAAAACCTGTAAATCTCATTACAAGATCTCGCGCAGCATTATGGGATATTGAAGCAAATTCAAATGTAATATACTGGATAAGGCTCAAACATACAATTGAAAGAATCTCGATTCCATCAAAAGATCAAATTGCTCCGGAAGAGGAACATTTTACAGTGGCAGCAAATTCATATTTACCGTCACAATCGGTGCAGGCTGATAGAGTGGGTGATAGGTACCCGGTTCAGCAAAAACTGTGCGCACGGAATTCGTCATGCGCTGAATGGGCTCAGTCGGTTCCTTCGTTGACAGTTGACGTCACAGTTCAATACTGCATAATGTAAATGCAATCAGTTGCTAAAACCTGTTTTGCACCGGGATTAAATTGCACACGGTCGAGTATTCTTTCCAGTGCAAACAGGGTACAGGGTTTGTGGGAAAATTGAGTGGTGGGGAAGATTGGGTGCTGGGACTATGGTAGGGTAATGCAGAGAGCAATGCAGGCCAAAAATCACGTGAATATATCCTCAATATTACACATGGTGTCAATCCTAGTTGAAGAAGGTTGAAGAAGGTTTGCCATTCCCTTCTCAGCAGTGGTCATGGTAAGAGTTAGTAATTTGTCTCGGGTGCTGCACGACAACTAATTTGTCTACTGTTCATCTACAAGCCTGGTGTTGGCTTAGCGGTTAGGGTGCCGGCTTTGGATCCAAGGATCCCGAGTTCGAATCCCGGTCGATCGCTGAATTAACGCCGGGGGGTTGACTCAGCCTGTCATCCTTCCGAGGTCGGCAAATTGAGTACCAGCTGGCTGGGATGAATGATCCCGGTGTGTACCCCGGCTTAGAATAGGTACACCGTATCTCTGCGCATCGTAAGAGGCGACCAAGGGTTGGCGTCAGGAAGGTTATCCGGCCATAAAAACATTGCCTCAAACAGGGAACCATGATTGACATGGGGCCCGCAAGGCTAACCCCCACTCTAGCGGGGAAAATGGCCTTAAAACGATCATTCATTCATATATATATATTCATATAAAGAAACTAGGGATATTTTTTACGTCCACCAACTAATGCTGGCCAGCTTAACGTCCATATGTGGGGTGGCATACTTTGTGATGCGACACCCTGCCTACCGAGCACCAATTCGCAATAGATAGCTCAAAGTAAGCGCGCCATCTCTGCTCTTTGGTGCAAGACCAGCAGGGATTCTGATAAAATGAGGCAGTTGAACTGCCCTCTGCTTGAAGGTCACCAGGCCAGGATAAAGCCTGATAGCAAGCAGGTGCAAAACACAATAACAGTGAGATATAAAGATGCTGGTGCAGCAAGCAAGGAATAGTGCATCATAAGGAAGAGTGCCAGGTGGACCAGCATGGCAACAAAAACACCTTCGGGCTCATGGGACCTTGATCAACAAACCTCTACTCCTGCTATGCGAACACTCTTTTATATAGTCTGACCACCCGTGCGATCAGCCAGAACGCATCACAGCCACAGAGACCTTGTGATTGTACCGGCAGTAAATAGCCAGAGACAGCATGGCTTCGGCTCTTTCCCTTCCAAACTCCTCGTCCACAGGACAGCGACTGCTCGTGTATATTATTCAGGAGGTTTGGCGGGTTTTCCCCGACAAACGGAGCCCAGGCCCAGCATGGCACCCACATACAAAATGCACCACAAACATGAACACACGCGTGGAGCAGCTATAAAGGGAGCAGAACAACGGCTGCTATTTAGAATTGCCCACGCATTTTAAAGCTTTTGTTGTGCTTCAAAATATATGTGGCGAAAAGGAAACCTCAATGGGAGCACCTGCTGGCCAGAGTGATATTCCCAGTTAGTAGATGCCATACAAGAACAGCTCATCCATTTGCACCCGCCTCCAGCACATTCCATTCACAACATCCCTCACAAGTTCCGCTCAACAATCTCCAGCCACCTCTCACAAAGCATTTTTGTAGAAACCTTCAAAGAGTATTACTGGAATTATATTCGTCATTATTTTGCGGTCTTTCCTATAATGCACCTGCACCGAGGCAATAATGTTCCTTGAGAACAAGAATCCTGAAACTCTTTTGAAGTTTCACCACCCCTGCGATAAACTACAGCACATACAACTATCGGGGACGCCTCTTCGTGGTGGTTGTACCCTCCAACACTCTCTAACTCTGTCGTGGCCCTGACTCTGTGAAGGGGGTGGGGGGGGGGGGGTACACCATCCGAGATGTTGGGGATACCTGGGTCGCTCCTGGGAGATCAATCAGCCGGGGGAAGGGCTTGTTTAAGAGAATTGTCCAGGGCTATACACCAACAACAACTAGAGGATGTTACGGCCACACCGCTTTGCTCTGTCATGGCGTCTGTGTGTGCATGTGTAATCCAGTCTTGCAGTTCCTCTGTCCTATTTTCTTCATTTCCTCTGTCCTCAATATTTCGTACCAACAACATTGTGTGCCCTTCAGACGCGTTGGACACACCTTTTGGAGCTCTGTGTTTTTGGACATTTATGTGGTGTTTTCTTGGCTTAACCACCTTTAGAGGCCATTTTTCCCCGCAAAGCGGGGGTTGGCCTTTTTCGGGAACCGTGGTTGCTGTTGTTTTTCGGTCCCCTTTTTGAAGCAATGTTTTACGGCCGGATGCCCTTCCTGACGCCAACCCTTTTTGCCGCCTTTAACGACAACCAGGGAATTACCAGTGAACTGGTACTCAATTAGCCGACCTCGGAAGGATGACAGGCTGAGTCAACCCCCCTGGCGTTAATTCAGCGATCTACTGGGATTCGAACCCAGGATCCTAGGATCCTAAGCCGGCACCCTAACCGCTAGCCCAACACCAGGGATTTTTTTTTTTTTTGGTTTTTTTTCCTTGGCTTAGCCTGGCGTTGGCTTAGCGGTTAGGGTGCCGGCTTGGGATCCAAGGATCCTGGGTTCGAATCCCGGTCGATCGCTGAATTAACGCCAGGGGGGTTGACTCAGCCTGTCATCCTTCCGAGGTCGGCAAATTGAGTACCAGCTTGCTGGGATGAATGATCACGGTGTGTACCCCGGTTTAGAATAGGTACACCGTATCCCTGCGCATCGAAGAGCATGACCAAGGGTTGGCGTCAGGAAGGGCATCCGGCCATAAAAAACATTGCCTCAAACAGGGAACCATGATTGTCATGGGGCCCGCAAGGCTAACCCCCGCGTTAGCGGGGAAAATGGCCTTAAAACGATCATTCATTCATTCATTCATTCATGTGGTGTTTTCTGAGACAATTTCCTGGTTACTAAGGTGTTTGTAGCCACAACGACTTCGTTTCTGAGATGTTTGTCTCAAAGTCTGTATCATGTTGGAAGAAACATCACAATGACTAAGCTACCCAGAGATGTTGGATTCGCTTAAAGTAACATCTGAACATTGATTTGTGGCTTTGACCTTTTCTCTTGGCCAAGACCTGATCGGCAGGGTGGCAAGATTGCCAAATATGCCAAGGAGCATTTAAACACCATGATGCTCAAAGACATTGATGTGCCCCCATCATATCGGGGCATTGTGGGTCAGTGTACATCCTCCTTAATGAGTACCAATTGTCCAAGGCACCTTTTTGCTATCCGCATTGAAGCCCCATAGCTGCTGCCCTCATAAGCTCTACCATAGACAACATATATGAAAACAATTGAAGAACAAAGTGAATCCATTATGTTACTCATGTTCAGAATCTTAAGAAGTTATCCCCGACAGAATGGTTCAAACAAATTCGGATGATGACAGGCCACATTCCTCAAAGGAATATCTTGGATCGCAGATTTCCTTTGCAATCAGCAGAACATGATATGCAACAGGAAGTTGTCCGACCCACATGCCGTTGACTCGGGTGTGTCCCAGGCGAGCAAACTAGGACCCATGATGTTCCTGTCATTGAGTAACAACGTAGCCAGTTGCGACAGCACTAGAAGTGAAGTGAATAGCATGGTGTACCACAATAAATATGTTGACCATCTTACTCTGATTGAGACCTACCTACAAGATTAATAGCTCTTACCCACCTACAAGGTATTCACCTGCAGGTTGATGGAGGACTGCTCTCTTCTCTAGGCTGGCCCTTCTTCCTCGCACCTTGTTGTGCTTGATGCTGTGGAAACTAAGGCCTTCAAGATCGTTGGACTCTCCCATGATGAAGCTGAGTCTATGGGCCTATCACTTTCACATCGCAGATATGTCGGTGGTCTATGTGTCTTCTACCGCCTCCTTACTGGTCTTGCACCCTCTGCTCTTTACATGCTATGTCCTCTTCCAGGCTCACCTTCCCCCCAGGTCTCTGTAGTGTGAACGTGGTCTATCATCCCCCTTCTAGTAAAAAGCCCACCTCTTTCAAACTTTCCAGTTTTTCCTTCTTAACAGTTTGCTTCTATATCCATTTCTCCATCTGGTAAGTCCTCCACCAGCCCTCATTCTTGCCCACATCCATTATTTTCCCAAGTATCCCTGCATTTTGTCCCTCGACCATGCTGTTGGTGTGCTTCCCTTTGTTCTGCTGTTACGTCCTGATCCATTATATAGTATAGCTCCTCTACAAGCCTCGACTTTGTATGCAAAAAAACAAATAATAATAATCATGCAAAGGTCAAAGCTATCAGGGCCCCAGGCAAATCACACAGCGTCACTTCAAGTCATTGTTATACTGCTAAGGCATGGAAAGCGAATGCAGAAAACCCAGGGGAGCGGATTCTCAAAATGCAAATTGATTGATACTTTGCCAATAGCATCTGCATCTCCCCCCTCACACTCGCACACTCGCACACTCGCACACTCCAGGCCCATCAATCCCTCAAATAGGATGCTAATTTGCCGCTAAAGAGCAAATCCATGAGCGGACTGAAGTCAATAAAGAAAAACGCAGCTGGAATGGTTTTGACAGTGGAAACATGCTCTGAGCCGAATAGAGCTTGACGTTCATAAATGTGCTACATGAGCCGTTAACGGCTGAAAGCAGACCATTTCTCCTCCAACAAGTCCGCACGTATCAGGGGCAGCATGGACGCCCCATCTCCCCATCTCCCCATGGGACGCCCCATCATCATCTTCTGCAAGAAGACAAAGTTGAGGCAGGATGAGTTAGAAGAGACATGCATGCCTTTCTCAAGATCCAGCTCTGAGCACCATGTCCAAACTGCCAACACCTGGAGATGGGACATTTTTCAACTCGATTGACATCTCTTTCCTTTTCTTTACATATATTTTTGAGACACTTCATGTGTTGTCAATTATTTTGGCTCTCTCTCGCTCAATTTATCTTTTATAGTTCTGACCCACTCCACTCCACAAGATCACCAAGGGTAAGCCTCCCCCGTGTCCGTGTTCAAATGATGGCCATATTCCTTTTGAACGGCCATATGACCTTGACATTCGACATTTAGGGTTAGAGTGTAAATAAATAAAAATGGGGGCCCCATCTACAATCTATCCATAAAACTCAACATCATGAAAATTGGAGGAAAATTATTCAAGTTAAGATCAAAAATGTGTTTTTTGTTAAATAGGTCACAATCCGAAATAGGTAAGTCAAGAACACTAATCAAATGTCAGGTGCACAACTTCAGTGCAGTTACATTAATATGTTGCAAGAACATCTTGGAAGGTCAAGTGGTCTTTCAGATTCCGCATTGGCAAAATTGAGCGATGACAGGAAAACGCGTTATTATTATTTTTTTTCAGAATGCCATTGACCTTGACCTTTAACCTAGAGGGGTATAACGTAAATCAAGTGTAAATATACCTTACTATAGGCTATCTGGAGGGCAATTTCGTTCTGATTGGAAAAACCTTAGTGACGTTATGGTGAAAATGTTTAAATTGTTTATAATTAGGTCAAGGTCAAAAATAATTATATCAATCCGCATACTTTTTATTCTCATTACGAAAATCCCAGCTGGCTCAGAGATACAGCATTGGCAGAAAAATAAGGAAGAAGAAAAAAATGTAATAAAAAACAAACAAAACGAAATGTTGCTTTAGGTGTCCAAAAAACTGGACACTAGGTGTCCAAAACACTCTAATGTACCATTAAAATTGAGGGCACTAATTGTAGAAAAACCTGACAACAGGTAGGAGGAAGATAAGGGGGGGGATATAGGATAAAATAAAAGCAGACAAGTGATGGCAGCAAGCCGCTACCCTAAGACATAACTGATACAAATTGCATATCGATATGTAAATAATTGATTTTAGGTATCGCAACGAGCTCTGCAAGACTCTGGTTCACATGACTACCCAAGTGGACCCATCAGAGAAAGCTCTCACTCTCGTCTCACAGAACAGTTGATTTATTGGGCACCGCCCAAAGGGGGCGCCGGTCTTTCGACTCTCACTCTCCGTTCATTACGATGAGAGACATAGCGTCTCGACACGGATAAGCGAGCAGGGCCCAGACCACAACAGAATGACAAAAAGAGCTGGAGTGAGTGGAGGTTGATGGTGCAAGTTACAGAAAAACAAATTATTTTAATACTGAGTAAATGGTAAGTTCCAGGACTTTTCCAGGAATGTGCAATTTCAATCAAAAAAAATTTCCGTTGAGATGTTTAAATATCGAGATGGCAATCTGTGTTTGTGTTGCAGTTGGTGGAGGGACAATGGAAAAGAGAGGAGTACAGGTGTTGAGTAGTGTAGGCCAAAGGAGAGAAGATTCAATGTATGGTTCAAGCTGGCTAAACAA
This sequence comes from Myxine glutinosa, assembly GCF_964187855.1. NCBI lineage: Eukaryota > Metazoa > Chordata > Myxini > Myxiniformes > Myxinidae > Myxine > Myxine glutinosa. The sequence goes on from NC_136270.1 coordinate 103,626,243, forward strand.
TGGCTGCCTTGTTTTTACAAGGCTGGTCTAGGACGTCGAGCTATTGATCATCCCAGGAGATTGCGAGACATAGGCTGTGCAGAGTGTTTCTGCCCTCATGTTCAGTCTTCACTCCCTGGCCCGCCACACCATGAAATGAGCAAAAAAGAAAGAAATATCCACCTACGCTCGGACAATTTCTACCCCGCGGGAGCTGCTGCCTGCCCTAGGAACCCAGTGAATCTCACCGAGGTCGAGGTCATGTCCTCTCCTCTCCCGCACACTCCATCCCTCTCCTGTCCACTCTCGCCGTTAACCCCGCAGTTTCGATCTTGTAATTTCCGAGCTGGAAGTTCGCCTGCCCCGGCCATGCGGGCTCTCTGGGGAGGACATCCTGGTCCAGTCGAGACACCTCCGAGATGGCTGTATGAATGAGGTAGGCAAGCTGGATAAACATCCTGCACATTCACTTGATATGCCGATTTTTGACATCAATCCTTGTTTTGCACATGCACACCAATCAACCACATTGCTAATCTGCACTCGTTCATGCTTACACACTCATCCCTGCACTGTTTTGTCTTCCTATCACAATCGCGTTAAATTCACAATGTCACACTGGGTAGCGATTGCTTCTCCTGCGAGAGAAAAATTACATCTCTGTTCCTCAGGGTTTGATGGAAAATGAGTTTACATACATCCAATTCCTTTGGCCAAGAACAACAAACACGGTTAAACGGACAAGGTACGACCCAAGCCATGTCCCCTGGAACGTTATTGCTTCGGATTGTAATTACATAAGTGAAAATTCAATTGTTGTGTTATGAAAATCATTCTGGTGGAAAATTTCATTATGGCTCCCCTAATAATTAATGTTTATACATCTGGACACACCGAGATCCAACCCGAGCCAGCTCCGAAAGCTGGTTTGGATATGCAGGCCATCGTTACAAGGCAACTCACAATCAAGTCTTGCTGGTTCTAGTGTCACGTAAATATTAATAACATGAGAACAGTAAGCCCTTTCCGCTCTCCGTTTTTACATTTAATGCATGCGGGTGGGAGGACGAGTTTGGCTTCGGTCAGAAAACAAACACTTTTCAGATGAAACTTTTGTGAGATGTGCGAAAGTTCAGTTTTGGTGGGGCTTTCATACAAAGTGTGGTGCTAAGACCACACCAAGCCGTTTCGGACAATCCAATTTAGCAATTTACACCCCCATCAGAATTCCGAGCAAACTGGTTGGTCATGCGTCGAACAGCGAGGGCAGCATCCCCGCGAGGTTCTCAAAGTTTAACTGCAACACGTGGCTCATAGCTGCAAGAAAGGCTGCCATTCATCATCGGATGTCTCACTTCTTCTTTTTCTCCTTCCAATAAAGTGCAGAGACCTCCAAGGAGTAATATCATGCTGAGCTTGTTCGTCCTCTCTCGATATGAGAGAGATGGTCCTAGATTGGACCGATATCCGTGTTCTCAAACCCTGAACTCTGCTGCTCTTACTTCTCTTCCAACTGTGCTCTTCACCTTGGCCTTCCTCTTTGGCCACCTCCCATCTGCCCGTAAGTCAGCAAATACAACTCCCATCCACAAGGGTTGAAAAACAGATCCACTAAAATCTAGACCAATGAGATTACTTCATTCCAAGCAAAGTCATGGATCCATCATTGCTGCCGACTGAAGTCAAGATTTCCTGTTTTCAAACTGTGATCTCTGACCATCAATTTGGATTATGTCCAAGTCACTCAACTCTGGAAATGCTCCTCTCTCAGCAATGGTTGGGGGTCCTAAATCTCATGCAAGATGTCAGCAAGGTCTTCCTGGATGTGTATCGGTCATTCAACGCAGTCGAGCAACCGGCTTTGCTCGCCAAGCTCTCTCGCTGTGGTACAGAAGGCCGACTTCATTCCTGAATTTCTTCCTCCACTCACAAAGTCAACATGTTGCCATCAAGGGAGCCCTCTCCCATCCTCGCCCGAGTGGAAGCTGGAGTTCAGTGTTCTAGGCCCAGTCTTGTTCCTCATCGATGTACATGAACTCCCTGATGCTCTGGAAAACCCTTTCTTTTTGCAGATGATTCCACATTGTGTCATACAGTACCTCATCCCACTGCGAGGCACGCAGACTGCAGCTGTATCACTGTTGATCATGATTATTATTAGACTTTGGTCTGATAAACGGAACATGTCATTCAATCCTGGGAAATCCCAGTCTCGCTCTGTTTCTCCTGAAGAAGTATAAAAACCAACCGACTCTACCCTACAGACTCTCACCAGAGTATTGCAACTGTCTCTCCTGGATTCTGTGGAATCTCAAGTTTTCAACATTATTGACGTATCCCACAATGGGGATGACGCACAAGGCTTGTTTGTTGCTCTCATATCGCAGGCAGCTCGGTGGTCGATCTGCTTTACTTTTCCACTTTTTCCAGTAACCCCCTCCAGGTTAAACTCACAAAATGCAGGTTTTCCACACACAGGGTACTCACTCTTTTCTCCCATTTAAAAACTGCCTTCTGGAGATAGTTCAATCACACTCTTTCCTCCAGGGCCAGTGCACCTAAGATAACTTTCCTAATATGTGTGAACTCTAAAATCTGACCTCTGGCTGAAATATTGGTTTCTTAGTTTCACTCTCAATACGCACCTATACCCACTCTACCCCCATGCAATGACTGGCTGTTCAATGAAAAATACCCAGTGAAACACCAATGGTACAGTGCATTCAGAAAGTACTCAGGCAGGGGTAATTTGACAGATTTACTTCCTAATTCCTTCTCTGACAAATTGTGGACTGCTGGTGTTTTCATTGACTTGTCCAAGACCGTTGATACAATTGATCATAATATTCTACTCTCCAAACTTGATTTCCATGGTGTTAGACGTTGTGCTCCAGAATGGTTTAAAGATTATCTTACCAACAGACAACAATTCAGTCGTTAACAGCTCTAATTCTTCTTGGAGTGCTAGTGTAACGACGTCAACACATAGTTTTCCAATTAACCGGTGTTCGTTCATTTGTTCAACCAAAGAGGAAAAGCTCTTGTGTGTGGAATTACAGTGCATTCAGAAAGTATTCAGACCCCTTCACTTTTTTATGCTGAAATCGTTTAAATTCATTTTTTCCCTCATCAATCTACACTCAATACCCAATAATGACAAAGAGAAAAGAGGATTTTAGAAAGTTTTGCAAATTTATTAAAAAGAAAAAACTGAAATATCACATTTACATAAGTATTCAGACCCTTTGCTATGACACTTGAAATTTAGCTCAGGTGCCTCCCATTTCTCTTGATCATCTTTGAGATGTTTCTACACCTTGATTGGAGTCCACCTGTGGTAAATTCAATGGATTGGACATGATTTGGAAAGGCACACACCTGTCTATATAAGGTCTCACGGCTGACAATGCATATCAGAGCACAAACCAAGCCACGAGGTCGAAGGAACTGCCTGCAGAGCTCAGAGACAGGATTGTGTCGAGGCACAGATCTGGGGAAGGCTACAAAAAAAATTCTGCTGCATTGAAGGTTCCCAAGAGCACAGTGGCCTCCATCATTCTTAAATGGAACAAGTTTGGAACAACCAGGACTCTTCCTAGAGCTGGCCGCCCGGCCAAACTGAGCAATCGGGGGAGAAGGGCCTTGGTAAGAGAGGTGACCAAGAACCCGATGGTCACTCTCGCTGAGCTCCAGAGATCCTGTGTGGAGATGGGAGAAACTTCAAGAAGGACAACCATCACTGAAACACTCCACCGATCTGGGCTTTATGGCAGAGTGGCCTTATGGTGTGCAAGCGGCAACTCACATTTTCTTTGCAAAATGCACCAAGGAAAATTGAACGTCCAACAACAAGCAGTGCTGCCTTCGGTTTGACATTCTTTGGATGGATAGGCCACACACTAATGCAATGATGCATCGTCCTGCATTAGAAACACAAAGTCAACGGTCTATACTTGTGTCATTATTCAAATCCAGGGTATACAACTCAAAGGCAAGTGTGCATACCTCTAGATTTTGGACTATCCTGCCAGCACATATATCATACCAACAAGACCCAATCACGTCTCTCACCCTTAATTGGACGGAATAACCAATCAGACCTCATCCAATCAATTATCCCAAGTGGCTAGGATTACAGACCGAATTAACCCCCATGCTCTTCTAGCCAAATAAATCTGTAGAGGAACCCAGGTGGGGTTTGAAATAGCAAAGGTTTTACCATGTGTAGCTTTTCTAGGTTGCTCAATGCAGTTTTCTTTGACTAGAAGACCATAGGATATATATAATTATATATATCTGTGCAGCGTCTGTCTTGACGCAGTGTCTTGTCTTGTGCAGTGTCTTTGTCTGTATATATATATATATATATATATATATATATGTATATATATATATATATATATATATATATATATATATATACACAAAGAATTAAGTTAAGCACCCCCCCCGTTTTTTTACAACCTCGCACATTACAAGTTTGTTGTCGTCAAAACAGTGTAATATACCCATGATATTGCTATATTTTCTGGAGAAGTGATATTATGGTCACATAAAAACATAACAATCATGCCGTTTTCAATATTTTATTCTGAATAATTTAAGGTGAAATTTTTGGGAATTTTAGGCATATTTTCACCTCAATTTAAGTATGGAGCTATAGGTCCATCACGGACAGTGTGGATGACGTTTATGTTTTCTAACGTACAGTCATTGTTCTGAGAAGACCTCTAGCGATCTTTGCGTCAATAACGTGTGTAGGACCCACGTGATCGGATCACTGACTCAACCCTACGTCTCATAGACCCTGTAAGCCGTCGTATGCGTTGCTGTGGCAGGTTGTTCCATTCCCGATGTAATGCACGTTCCAATTCATCCAGATTGGCTATTGGAGGGACCATCTTCGCAATTTGTCGTCCCAACATGTCCCAAACGTGCCCGAGGGGGTTCAACCTGCCACAGCAACGCATACGACGGCTTACAGGGTCTATGAGACGTAGGGTTGAGTCAGTGATCCGATCACGTGGGTCCTACACACGTTATTGACGCAAAGATCGCTAGAGGTCTTCTCAGAACAATGACTGTACGTTAGAAAACATAAACGTCATCCACACTGTCCGTGATGGACCTATAGCTCCATACTTAAATTGAGGTGAAAATATGCCTAAAATTCCCAAAAAATTTCACCTTAAATTATTCAGAATAAAATATTGAAAACGGCATGATTGTTATGTTTTTATGTGACCATAATATCACTTCTCCAGAAAATATAGCAATATCATGGGTATATTACACTGTTTTGACGACAACAAACTTGTAATGTGCGAGGTTGTAAAAAAACGGGGGGGGGTGCTTAACTTAATTCTTTGTGTATATATACACATTTATGTCGGGAAGTTTGCCCGGCAAAAGCTATACCGGGCATGCCCGGGTATCAAGGGCGAGCCTTGGAAAGGCGAGTCTGGACCTGCCCGGGCGTGTTTGGCTGCGGCCTGGCAAGTCGAGGCTGGGCGTGCCCGGGCACTCTGGGCGAGCACTGGAAAGGCGATAGCGGGCATGCCCGGACGCTCTGGGCGAGCCCTGGAAAGGCGATAGCGGGCATGCCCGGACGCTCTGGGCGAGCCCTGGAAAGGCGATAGCGGGCATGCCCGGACGCTCTGGGCGAGCCCTGGAAAGGCGAGAGCGGGCATGCCTGGGAAAGACGAGACCGGGCGTGCCCGGGAGGTTCGGGCGTGCCCGGGAACAGTGAGTCCGGGCATGCCCGGGAGAGGCGCGTCTGGCCGTGTTCTGGCCGGTGCAAGGCGATTATGTACATCCAGCGGTAACCGCTACACACGCCCCTCCAGAATCGACCTGCACCGGCAGGGTCAATTTAAGGGGGGTCCGGATGACCCGGCCGAAGCGACCCCTGGCGGGTCGTGGGGAGGGGTCTGACGTGGTGGTGGGTGGTCGAGCGGGGGGAACTGTGGACGGGGGGCGGCCTCGCCGCGGAGGAAGGGCCAACCATGGTGGTCGGTCGACGTCCATGTGCGCCGGTTTGAGGCGGTCCACAGAAATCCGGTCCGGCCGGCCGCCGAAGTCGACGATGAAAGACTTGTCGCCCCGTCGCAGGACCCGGAAGGGCCCGTCGTACGGCGGCCGGAGTGGCCCCCGGTGCGCCTCATGACGCACAAAGACGTACTCCGCTGTGCGAAGCGCCGGGGGGACGTAGGACTGGGGGCCACCGTGGCGGGACGTCGGCACGGGGGCAAATCGTCGGGCGGCCTCCTGGAGGTCCGAGCGCTGGCGAGCGGCGGACCAGGGACTGGTAGCGTCAGGCACGAATTCGCCCGGGACGCGGAGTGGCTGGCCGTAGACGAGCTCGGCGGCGGACGCCTGGAGGTCTTCCTTGGGGGCCGTGCGAAGGCCCAAAAGGACCCACGGCAGCCGGTCGGCCCAACCGTCGTCCTGAAGGCCGGCCATGAGTGCGGCCTTCATGGAGCGGTGAAACCGCTCGCACAACCCATTGGCTTGGGGGTGGTAGGCCGTGGTGCGGTGCAGCGTGACCCCCAACGAGCGGGCGACCGCGCCCCAAAGCTCAGACGTGAACTGTGGGCCGCGGTCGGACGAGATGTCCGCTGGTGCGCCGAAGCGCGCGACCCAGGTGGCGATGAACGCCTGCGCCACGTCGGCGGTGGTGGTGGAGGTGAGGGGCACGGCCTCCGGCCACCTGGTGGTCCTGTCCACCATGGTGAGCAGGTGGGTGAACCCCCGCGAGGGGGGCAGGGGACCCACCAGGTCCACGTGGACGTGGTCGAAACGCCGTTCAGGCACGGCGAAAGGTGCCAGCGGGGCCTGGGTGTGGCGGTGGACCTTGGCTCGCTGGCAGGCCGTGCAGGCGTTGGCCCAGTCGCGGATGTTTCGTCGAAGGCCGTGCCAGACGAAACGCGCCGACACCAGCTTCTGAGAAGCTTTCCGGCCCGGGTGAGAAAGGCCGTGGATGGAGGCGAAGATGCGGCGCTGCCAGGAAACGGGCACGATGGGGCGAGGCTGGCCCTGGGAGACGTCGCAGAGCAGGACGGTGCCCGCGAAGGGGATGTCGGCCAGGCGGAGGCCCGTGTCCGCCACGCGGAGTGCCTGCACCGAGGCGTCGGTGGTCTGGTCGGCCGCCATGAGCGTGAAGTCCACGCCGAGGTGGACCGCGTTCGCGCTGGCCCGCGAAAGGCAGTCGGCCACGGCGTTGTCTTTGCCGGCGACGTGCTGGATGTCCGTGGTGAACTCCGACACGGCGGAGAGGTGGCGCTGCTGGCGGGCCGACCACGGCTCCGTGACCTTAGCCATTGCGTAGACCAACGGCTTGTGGTCGATGAAAGCCGTGAACGGGCGGCCCTCCAGGAGGTGTCGGAAATGGCGAATGGCCAGGAATAGCCCGAGCAGCTCGCGGTCGAACGTGCTGTAGTTTAACTCGTTCGGCCGGAGTTGCCGGCTGAAAAAAGCGAGTGGCTGCCAAACCCCGTCCACCCATTGCTCATGGACGGCACCCACCGCGTAGTTGGAGGCGTCCGTAGTGAGGGCGATGGGCGCGTTGAGCACCGGGCGAGCCAGCAGCGTTGCGTCGGCGAGGGCCCGTTTGGCACTGGCGAAGGCCGCGTCCATGGCCGCGGACCAAACAATGTCATGCTTGGCCGGCTTGCCCCGGAGGGCCTCGTAAAGGGGCCGCATGAGCCGAGCAGCGCGGGGCACGAATCGGTGATAAAAATTCACCATGCCGAGGAACTCTTGGAGGGCCTTGATGGAATGGGGACGCGGGAACGTGGTGATGGCCTCGACCTTGGTCGGCAGCGGCACGGCCCCGGTCTTGGTGATGCGGTGGCCCAAAAAGTCAACGGTCGTCGCGCCGAAGTGGCATTTGACCGGGTTGACAATTAAGCCGTGCTCGCTGAGGCGACCGAACAGTGTTCGGAGGTGGAGGAGGTGCTCGGCGCGGGACGTGCTGGCGACGAGGATGTCGTCCAGATAGACGAAAATAAACGGCAGGTCGCGCAGCACGCCGTCCATCAAGCGCTGGAACGCCTGGGCCGCGTTCTTGAGGCCAAAACGGCATCCGCAAAAATTCGAACAGGCCGAACGGCGTGATGACGGCCGTCTTCGGGACGTCGGCCGCCCGGACAGGTACCTGGTGGTAGCCCCGTATCAGGTCAATTTTCGAAAAGATGACCCGTCCCGCCAAACGGGCGGAAAAGTCCTGAATATGCGGGATCGGGTACCTGTCGGGGGTGGTAGCGTCATTGAGACGGCGGTAGTCGCCACACGGGCGCCATGCACCCCCCGGCTTTGGCACGATGTGCAGTGGCGAGGCCCACGCGCTATCGGAGCGCCGCACGATGCCGAGGTGCTCCAACGCGTCGAATTCGGCCTTTGCCACGGCGAGCTTGGCTGGGTCGAGGCGGCGGGCCCTGGCGTAGACTGGCGGGCCCGTAGTGGGTATGTGGTGCTCGATCCCGTGCCGCACCGCGACGGCCGAAAACGTCGGCCGCGTGAGGGCCGGGAATTCCACGAGCAGGCGAGCGAACTCGTTCGTTGCCGGGAGGGCGCACGCCAGTTCGGTCGGCGCGGAGCTGCTCATTGTGCACGCCAGGGAGCTGAAGGTCTCGGCGTGGACAAGGCGACGTCGTTTGACGTCGACCAGCAGCCCGTGCGCGCAGAGGAAGTCGGCGCCCAGCAAAGCCACGGGGACGCTGGCGGTAACAAAAGTCCATTGAAAGCGCTGGCTGCAGAAGCAGAGGGTGACGACGCGTGGGCCGAAAGTGCGTATGGCCGAGCCATTAGCAGCGACCAAAGAGGGGCCGCAAACTGCGTCCAGCCTGTCCTGCTCGGAGGCAGGTATGACGCTCAGTTGGGCGCCGGTGTCGCACAGGAAACGCCGTCCAGACGCTTTGTCCCGAATAAACAGCAAGTTGCCCGAGTGGCCGGTGCTCATGGCTGGGAATGAACGCCGCCCGGCCGTTTCCCGACCTGCCGAAAGTGCACGGGGGCCGGCACGTCCGAGCCTTGTGTCCGAACCTGGCGTGGTAATAACACCATGCCCGGTCAGGTGGAGGCCCCGGCCGTCGTGTCGGAAGCGGGCGGTGCGGCGTGGCGGCCGCCAGTTGCACCGGCAGTTCGGCCTCCAACCGCGCAGGGCGCTCGGGCGTCGTGGGCGTCGCCTCAGACGGCGGCGGGCTCCAGGTAACCGCGCCGATGTGCTGGCCCGCCGAGGAGATCTTATCGGCTTCCCTGGCGAGGGCGCGGGAATCCGTGATCAACGTGCCAGCCAGGGCGAGGCGTACCGGGTTAGGCAGCTGACGGAGGAACAGCTCCCGGAACAGGAATGCCGGAGAGTGCTCGCCGAGCAACGAGAGCATATAGTCCATGCGCTCGGACGGGCGCGTGTCGCCGAGCTCGGGCAGGTCAAGCAGGCGCCGTGCGCGTGCTGCCGGTGAGAGGGCGAAAGCGCCGAGGAGGAGCGTCTTCAGCGCGTCGTATTTGTCAGCAGCCGGCGGGTGCTGGAGGAGGCTCAAGGCGCGGGCCGCGGTGGCGGAACCGAGCGCCGCCACAACATGGTGGAAGCGGGTGTCGTCCGCGGTGATGCCTCGCAGGGCGAACTGGGAGTCCGCCTGGGCGAACCAAACAGCCGCGTGAGCCTCCCAGAAGGTAGGCAGTTTAAGCGTCACTGCCGTATCCATGTCGGTAGGTCACCAATGAAGGAACTGCGCTCCAACGCGAGTCGAAAGAATTGACGCGACCAAAGACGGAATTCGTCCGAGTTGCTTTGTTGAAACAAAACAGCTCAGGTATTCTGACAAGCCCGTTTTTCGGGCAACAATATATATACACATTTATGTCGGGAAGTTTGCCCGGCAAAAGCTATACCGGGCATGCCCGGGTATCAAGGGCGAGCCTTGGAAAGGCGAGTCTGGACCTGCCCGGGCGTGTTTGGCTGCGGCCTGGCAAGTCGAGGCTGGGCGTGCCCGGGCGCTCTGGGTGAGCACTGGAAAGGCGATAGCGGGCATGCCCGGACGCTCTGGGCGAGCCCTGGAAAGGCGAGAGCGGGCATGCCCGGGAAAGACGAGACTGGGCGTGCCCGGGAGGTTCGGGCGTGCCCGGGAACAGTGAGTCCGGGCATGCCCGGGAGAGGCGCGTCTGGCCGTGTTCTGGACGGTGCAAGGCGATTATGTACATCCAGCGGTAACCGCTACATATATATATATATATATATATATATATATATATATATATATATATATATAAAAATAATATATATATATATATATATATATATATATATATATATATATATATATATATATATATATATATATATATATATATATATATATATATATATATATATATAAAAGTTCAAAACACACCTGGTCACAAGTGTGCCGCACTGACCGGGTCCTCAGTCGAGGTCCTCAGTATCATCCCGTTTCCACCATTCAACCTCGATACGGTCAGCTGAGGTGGGCCAGCAGGGGCACATACACATCCACATACAGCAACTACACCTGGATGCGTACATACCCCCACCCCCAGCCAGTGCGAACGCAGACTACAACAACAACACCTCCGCATCCAGAATCCACAGCACCAAACAAACATGGTGGAACACTCAAACACCCACCTTTATACCCTTCACCACTCACCAACAAAACACACCAGATCATTCATACACACACATACACACACACACACACACCACCAACCAACCACCTACCCTTACAACATACACCACTCAACATACAAAAATACACACTCATGCAAAAATTAATTCATGCAAAAACACACACCCTCACCCACTCACTCATATACACAAAAGAAGAAATAATAATAGTAACAAAAAAAACAAAAAAAAAAACACAACCAACCTACACACACACATATATATATATATATATATATATATATATATATATATATATATATATATATATATATATATATACATATATATATATTGTGAGAAACCCCCGGTGAAACCACCTTTGTTCTCACCCAAATGAGTGCCCGCCCACCACTGACGTAACCTCCTTGGAGCCTCACGCGATTGGGAGGCGAGTCGGGACGTGATTGGTGGAGGGTCAGAGAGCGCGGCCGCCATCTGATGAGACGGACGCAGCTCGGAGGTTCGAGGCCTCGAGGCGAGGGGACTTTCGTTACGCCTCACGACAGCGAGTTGTGCTGATCGTTTATAGTTATGGATTGTACGAGTGAGTGATTCCGGAAGAGAACGAGTGATTCCCGGAGATCGTAGATTGGAACTGTGAGTCCTATATTGCCTGCTTCGTGTTGGAGCTCCTGGCCGACCGTTCCTGGCGGCCTTGTGTGGTATTCCATCCGGGTATCCTTGGAGTCCCGGAGCTCGTCGATTGGAGCCGCGAGGATCTTACCTGCGTCTCGTGGGAGCGTCTGTGGCCGACCGTTCCTGCAGGCTTGTGCAGCCTATTCCATTTGTTACCTTTCAGGGTTTTTGTGATCGAGCCAATAAAGCATCGTGCCTTACCCCTAGAAGGCCGATTAAAACACAATTGTGTTGATTACGTCTCTTTTGTCCACTCCGTGGATTACTTGAAGCCCGGACATTTACGTCCGTATTCCGTGCTGGGATACATTCCCCAGACGGGATCGCGACAAAGTCCTCCCCCCCTAAGTAAAAACCCCGTCGAATAGACGGCGTTTTTAAAACCAGTATTTGTAGTAGGTGCAAATCACATGGCAAGATGATGGCGGGAATTGCTAACAGGCAATTAACGCAATTAACAATTACTAACACTTGTTAACAATAATAACGAAACAACGCAACAATACAACGCAACGCAATGGCGCAACACAATAACGCAACAATAACGCACTTATTAACGCAACAGGCAATTAACAGGCGTTAACAGGGTAAACAATGAACCAGTTTTGTTTTTTTTTTCCACACACAATATTAAACACCATACACCCCATTAACATCTACCCCACAAGAGTTACACTTCACCCCAAGCACAATAGAGAAACAAGGGAGCCAAACTCAAGGTGGGGAAACATTTACAGGAGGGAAACGGACCGAGACCTAGAGCGGCGGGTTCTCCTCCGGTGTCGAGAACGACAGTCATATGCGTAATGACCCCTTTCACCGCACTGGTAACATCGATCTTTCGGGTCGAACGGCCTGCGGACCAAAGAGCGTCTGAAACGAGGCCGCCGCGACATGCCATTCGACATCTCGACGCACACACGCGATCCGCAAATTAACCTTCCATCAAGGGCTCTGGCCGAATCTTCAGCATCTCGTGGCTCTTCAAACTCAACAACTGCAAATCCAGGTGGGTTTCGAGCAACCCATACGTTGCGGAGTGGTCCGTAATGTTCGAAGACCCTCCCTAGCTCGGCTTTCGCTGCTCCATTGCCCAGGTTTCCCACATATACCTTAGCATTAGCGTTCCTGCTGAATCGCGACATGGCGGGAGCGGTCCCTGAGGAGCACGGCACCTGAGGTTGGCTTGACGGGAGGCTCGGGTGGACTTCAGCTGACGCAACGTCACCGTCGGAAACTGGAGTCGAGGCGCTAGGCTCCTCGGGCCAGAGTGAAGATATGTCTGACTCCGCCACTCTCTCCGCCTGTTTACTCTGGGCTCTAGGGACCCCCCCACAGGTCAGAGTCAATGACTCCTCCCTGGCTATGGCATCATTGCCAATCAGCAAGGAGACCCCGGGTATAGGGTAGTAGGGTACTACCACACAGGTCACTGGACCCTTAAAAATGTCACTCCGGACCTCGAGGAGGGCAAGGGGGTACCGGCCAAGAACCCGGTCAATGCCCCGAAGGAGGGTATACTCGCCGGTATAACGCATCTGAGAGGCCGGAACTACCCCCACCCGGAGAACACACCGTGTCGCCCCAGTATCCCGAAGGTATTTGGTCTCAAACTTCAGCATCGAATCGGGGCCACCCACTAAGGCTGTCCCTGAATACTCCTGATGCAGTGGATGAATGGAATTAGCCCCGGTGGCAGTGACCTCGGTCACCGATGCCACCGTCGTGTGCGAGGGCCCGGCGGATGAGTTCCACTGATCTCCCTCCGACTTAACAGGAGGGTTGCCTCGGTAGGCCGGACTGGCGGGATTAGAGAAACAGCGGTTTTCACCGTGCCCCACGCGTTTGCAGAAATCGCACCAGGGCCCTGCCCTGGTCTGCGGCTCGCGAGCGCCCCCAGTGGAGGTCATCGGAGAACCCTTCCCCTCGATCCAGCCGCCGGGCAGACGGGGGGCGGTCTTGATCGCTGACTCCTCCGTCTTACGAAGCGACTGCGTGACTTGCAGCATTTTGCACGACAAAACATGTTTATCAATAAGGTTGACGCAGTCTGCCAAGGAAACAGTGTCCTTGTCGACAAGAAACAATGCTAAGTCAGGCGGAAGCTGTTGATCGATACGGTAACGCACCAGGAGTTCCGCAACCGCTTGAGGTAACTCCACCTTGCTCCCCTTGAACCATCTCTGCAGCTGTTCCAACAAGGCCCGCGAATGTTCCTCATAGGTTTGACTGGACTCACGAGTCCAGCTGAAAAAATTTCTCCTATAAATACATGCGGACACCGCATAGGCATTCAAAATCTCGGCCTTCAATGCCCTGTATTTGTTTGCGTCCTCGGTTGCCATCCTCGCATATACCTCCCTCGCCTTCTCAGATAGATGGCTCACAAGATGGCCGACCCACAAGCTCTCATCAATGCCACCGGCAGCCAACAACTTCTCCGCCATCTCCAGATACGCTTCTGGCTTCGTGTCTCCCGTCCAGTCCGGCAAACGAACATGAACAGTTTCCGGGACTCTTGCAGCAGACCCCTCTGCCCGCAGTCGTTCAGTCAACATTCGCAACTCATGCTCTCTGACGCGTTCAGCTTCTGCTGCCGCATGCTCTCTCGCTGCTGCTGCCGCACGCTCTCTCTCTGCTGCCGCATGCTCTCTCTCTGCTGCTGCACGCTCTCCCTCTGCTGCTGCCGCACGCTCTCTCTCTCTCTCACGCTCTCTCTCTGCTGCCGCATGCTCTCTCTCTGCTGCCGCATGCTCTCTCTCTGCTGCCGCATGCTCTCTCTCTGCTGCCGCATGCTCTCTCTCTGCTGCCGCAGCACGCTCTGCCTCTGCCCTGTCATTCTCCCTGTTATACATGTCAAGTTGTTGAACCGGAGTCAGCCCGGTCCAGAAGGGCGAACGCATGCATTTAGTCATGATGGAATCGCTTCCTAACATCTCGGGTTGAGTGACCGGGTCAAGGCTGCTTGCGTCGCTCACCTCGCCACCCACGTGACTGTCAACATGATCAGGTTGAACTCTCACTTCCCTGGTCGACATAGCTTGGCTACGAGTTATCATACGACCAGGCACAAAACACAACCTCAACACAACGCTCAAACACAACGCTCTGTTGGGGAAATACGACACAACTACGCAATATCACCCGCACATCAAATTGCCAATGAGAAAAATACCACGTACAAATACTCACGTTTTTTTTTTTTCGGTTGTTTGGAGGGATCCGAGGCTATTCGCTTATTCTTTGTCGGTTGTTTGGAGGGATCCGAGGCTATTCACTTCTCTGCCCAAGACAGCGTCCTACGGCGAGAAAGTTCCTCCCAGACGGCGTCCGCTGGTGAGAAGGCGATGAACAGATGCCAGAAGATGTCGTCCACTGCAGAATTCCCGTCTCAATCGAATGGCTCTTACTTGAATGATCCTAGGACGAGCAACCCATTTGTCGCGATCCCGTCTGGGGAATGTATCCCAGCACGGAATACGGACGTAAATGTCCGGGCTTCAAGTAATCCACGGAGTGGACAAAAGAGACGTAATCAACACAATTGTGTTTTAATCGGCCTTCTAGGGGTAAGGCACGATGCTTTATTGGCTCGATCACAAAAACCCTGAAAGGTAACAAATGGAATAGGCTGCACAAGCCTGCAGGAACGGTCGGCCACAGACGCTCCCACGAGACGCAGGTAAGATCCTCGCGGCTCCAATCGACGAGCTCCGGGACTCCAAGGATACCCGGATGGAATACCACACAAGGCCGCCAGGAACGGTCGGCCAGGAGCTCCAACACGAAGCAGGCAATATAGGACTCACAGTTCCAATCTACGATCTCCGGGAATCACTCGTTCTCTTCCGGAATCACTCACTCGTACAATCCATAACTATAAACGATCAGCACAACTCGCTGTCGTGAGGCGTAACGAAAGTCCCCTCGCCTCGAGGCCTCGAACCTCCGAGCTGCGTCCGTCTCATCAGATGGCGGCCGCGCTCTCTGACCCTCCACCAATCACGTCCCGACTCGCCTCCCAATCGCGTGAGGCTCCAAGGAGGTTACGTCAGTGGTGGGCGGGCACTCATTTGGGTGAGAACAAAGGTGGTTTCACCGGGGGTTTCTCACAATATATATATATGTATATATATATATATATATATATATATATATATATATATATATATATATATATATATATATATATATATATATATATATATATATATATATATATATATATATATATATATATGTGTGTGTGTAGGTTGGTTGTGTTTCCCGTTTCCGTTCCCGTTTCCTGTTCCCGTTTCCACCATTCAACCTCGATACGGTCAGCTGAGGTGGGCCAGCAGGGGCACATACACATCCACATACAGCAACTACACCTGGATGCGTACATACCCCCACCCCCAGCCAGTGCGAACGCAGACTACAACAACAACACCTCCGCATCCAGAATCCACAGCACCAAACAAACATGGTGGAACACTCAAACACCCACCTTTATACCCTTCACCACTCACCAACAAAACACACCAGATCATTCATACACACACATACACACACACACACACACCACCAACCAACCACCTACCCTTACAACATACACCACTCAACATACAAAAATACACACTCATGCAAAAATTAATTCATGCAAAAACACACACCCTCACCCACTCACTCATATACACAAAAGAAGAAATAATAATAGTAACAAAAAAAACAAAAAAAAAAACACAACCAACCTACACACACACATATATATATATATATATATATATATATATATATATATATATATATATATATATATATATATATATATATATATATATATATATATATACATATATATATATATATATATACAGTATATATATATATATATATATATATATATATATATTTATATATATATATATATATATTGTTGCGGATATGAGGATTGTATTTTTTTTATTGGTGTGCTTTGTTATGAATTATTGCTCGAGTCTGGCCCCTCCTGCCTCCAGTGTTGTGTAAAGGTCAAAGGGCGTTCCGGTAGTTAATTCCATAAAGCATCCATTGAAGGACACTATAAAACCCTTGTTCAGTAGCTTATATCTTTATTATGTGTTTTAGGGTAAGGCCTTGTCTTCCATTAGAATGACACTCCATTGCACCAAGTGAAAAAGATAGATTCCCTTCATCCTTCATTCCCATTCCCAAAACCTCCATTTCCCCTTTCGTCAATTGCCATTCGCATTGCCAACTACAATTGCCGCCATTGAACATGTGCTTGGGTTGGGGAAGAAAGGCGTGCCCGCCCGTCGTCATCAAGGGCGGAGCCAGAGGGTCGCGCGACCAACCAGGGCCGAGGTGAGCACACCGATGGGCGTGTCCTAAAGGCCGGCGGCTTAATCGCCGGAGGTGCTATAAAAGCGCGCGCGCAAGAGTGACCAGGGCTGAGCTGCGTGGTGAGGTGCAAAGAAAAGAGCTGGGTCGTCAGAGGAAAGCTGAGTTGTGAGGTCCAAGAGAGAGCTGAGTTGCAAAGGGTCCAAGAGAGAGCTGGGTTGTGAGGTCCAAGAGAGAGGAGGGAGATCATCCAGCAGCGATTCTTGTCCAAGAGAAGAGATCATCCAGCAGCGATTCTTGTTCAAAGGAGATCATCCAGGGAAGCACAAAGCCTGCTATTCGTCGCCTTGCTCGCCAGCAGCAGCGTCCACAGCAGCAACAACACTCCACAGCAGCAACAACACTCAACAGCTGCTTGGGGCCTAGACGGCAGTTTGGAGCAGGGCCGCGAAGGAACGGTGGCTGCCCAACGCGCCGATCGTGCTGCAGGACCCGTTGGACCTCCCTCTCCCTCAAAACATCCACCTGCCATTCCTATCATCATTCCCCGTGTGAGTCGTCTTCGTTTGTTCTGTCCTGGGTATAATTAAGTCTGTTTAGATAAGCTAGCGATTTTCACTGTGTCTCTAAAAGCTTCTGTATATTATTTTATTATCTTTCCTCCTCCTTGGTTTCTTTGAGCCTGCACATAGTAAATAAATTTAGTAATATTTTCAACCTTTTGTCTTCTTCTTCTTCCTTTTCTTCACATCCGTCGTTTTAGTCTTTTCCATATTGAATAGCTGTGGCGCGATACGGCCAACGTTGGGTGAATCGGGTGAATCGGGGAAACTGTTAGGCCGCGGTGCCTCCGCTCGGCAAACAACATCCTTAACCGCGGACCGTAACAATTGGTGTCAGGAGTGTCGGATTCGGACCTGGGACTAAATTCATTTAGCCCAAATTTTGGACACAATTGTACAATTGGCGTAACAATTGGTGTCTGGGAGTGAGATACGAGGCCCGAACCAAATTTTTAAAACATCTATAAAAAATTTGGTCAAAACTGGAGCGGCCGAAATTTGGTTTGTTTTAAAGAAAAACCCGAATTTTGAAATCGCGCCATGGCTGGTCAAGGCGATCGGATGCAGGTGGGTGAACTAGGAGAGGGGTTAGGAGTAACCCAGGATCAAATGGAGGGGAACATTGGCAATGTGGTTGAGGAGGTTTCAGGCGCGCAAAATGGCGCTCTCGCGCACGAGGTTACGGGCGCGCAAAATGGCACCTCGCACATGGCCACGGCGACCGCGCCCGTGACCGTAGCAGCGCCGCCGGTGGATTCGAACCTTTTTTTCCTTCAAATGGGGGCCCTTATGGACAGGCTAGAAGCCAAAATGGGACAAATGGGGAACCGGATGGATGCTCAGGGTGAGCGATTGGAGGGCCAAATGGGCCAAATGGGGAACCGGATGGATGCTCAGGGTGAGCAATTGGGGGTAATGAGGGACGAAGCGAGGGGTACCGGTGAGGGATTAGACAAGAAATTTGGGAAGTTAGACGACAAATTTGAGGGGTTAGACAACGGGATAAAAGAGGTGAAAAAGGGGTTAATGGGGTTAGAAAATAGGATGGAAGATAAATTGCGGGAGATAGGGGAGCAATCCGCCCGAGAAATTAAACAAATGGGAGAGCAGATAGAGGAGGTAAAAATCGGGGGTAGAAACCAAATTGGATGCTCAGAGGGATGAATTGGGACAGATGAGGGTGGCATCTACAAAAGAGAGGGAGGAGATGAAGGAGGAGATACGACGAGGTGTAAGTGAGGAAGTCTAGGGGGTACGCGAGGAGGTAAAGCGAGGCGAAAAGCGTATCGAGAAAGAGGTGAGAAATGGGACGGCAAAGTTACAAGGGGGCATAGAGGACCTGACGGAGGAGGTGGAACAGCTGACAGTGGGACAGACGGAGTTAGTGGAGCAGGTACAAAAGAACACTGCGGTACTAGGAGGGTTGAAAGCGACACAAAGAGACATCAAGGACGACTTGATAGCGACACAGAGGCAATGTCAGATGGTACGTGAGGGACTGACAATGAGGTTGGACGAGGTGACAGAGGTAATGGAGACAAAGGACCGGCAGGTGAGGATGCACATAGAGACGGTCACGGTAGCCTTAGAGGACGAGATAGAGGAGACGCACCGGGAAATAAAAGAGGTGAAGCAAAAATTAGAGGAAGTGGAAGACGAGGTGAGTGAAATTAAGAAGGGACGGAGGGAAACTAAAAAGGAGATAAGGGAGGAAGTGATGGAATATGTACAAGGTCGGTGCTCAACTCATAATGATGTGCTCGCTCACCAAATAAAGAGTTTGCAGGTGGTGAAGGAGGTGCGGAGACGAGGTGCCAAGGTGAGTGGCGATATACGTGGAAATGTACATGATGTGAGGAAAGCTTCAGTCGGCTTGGGGGTTGATTTGGATCCGGGTGTTCGTGAGAGGCCGTTGGTGAAGTGTGCGACAGGTACGGGTGTGCGAAGGAAGAGGTGTGCGAGAATGTCTGACTCTGGGGTGTGTGAGGAAAAAGTGCGCGCCGAGGAGTGAGTGGGCTGTCGAGAGTGAGTCGGTCGTAGCGCGTGTGCGAGGGGGCACATGGAAGCGTGGTGTGGTGAGTGTTATGGAGGAAGTAACGAGAGAGTGTGCGCAAGAGGATGCGCGAGAAAGGTGTGTAACGGACAGGTGCATGGGGAAAGAGTGCGCTGTCAAAAGTAAGGGAGAATGCACACCTGTGGTGAGTGTTACGGAGGAAGTAACGGGAGAGTGCGCGCGAGAAAGGTGTGTAACGGACAGGTGCATGAGGAAAGAGTGCGCTGTCGAGAGTAAGGGTGAGTGCGCTGTCAAGAGTGGTGGTGAAAGTAGTGAGAGTGACACGGAGCGGGAGTTGGTTGTGACAGGTGAGAGAGGATGTACACCTGGAATGGAAGGATGCACACCTGGAATGGTAGAGCGTGTGTGGGAATGCACACTTGAGTTGGTAGTGAGGCACGTGGTTGGGTGTGCGAGTGAGAGCACACCTGTGATTGTCACAGAGGAGGTGACCGAGGAGGGGGCGCGAAGAGGTGTGTTGGTGAGGGGTGCGAACGACGAGTGTGTGCAAAGGTGTTCGGTGGTCAGGTGTGTGACCAAGTCTGTGAGCGGAATGAGTGTACCTGGGTGTGTAAGAGAAGGTGCAATGACGAGGAGCATGGGAACAGCTGGATGTATGAGCAAGGAACGGGCTGCGGGGTGTAAGCATGCAGGTGAGGCATCGACGGTAACCGGGTTAGCGGTTAGAACGACATTTAGCCGAATCGGGCCCTCGGTGTGTGCCGGGTTTCGCGTGCCGCGAGGACCAGCGGGGATCCGAACCACGGCGGGTTCGAAAGGACCGCCGTACGTGATCCACGCTGGGCCATGCTTGGAACGGCCGCGTCCGTGCTCCACTAGGCGGAACGGGCAGCCCGATAGGAAGGGTCGTCATGGCGACCCCTTTTTGTTGAGGCGTTCCGGCAGGTCGAGATCGGGCCATGGGATGACTCCGTGCCAAGGTGGTGCGTGGGATCTCGGCCCGGGTAAACCTCCTTCCCTGCACCGAGTGCCGGACGCATCCAGCCGCTGGCACGAAACAACCCACCTTCATTGCTCGGCTTTACGAAGCCGGGCTGTGGAAGTGAATTGGCGCACCGAGAGGCACTCGTGAGTGGACTGTGATGATGGTAATAGTGATAGTGATTTGATACGAAATTTAGACTAGTGGGTAGAATTGGCAGTAATTGGAAAATTTTTGATTTGTGGAAATTGGACGAGCAAAATTTATAGTAAGAGATGCCCCATGTGATGGGATGGCCAATCCACCATCCCTCACAGCGGGGGCAAAGGAGCACTAGATTTATGGGGTTTATGGCAGTGTAAGCTCGCCGAGGGAGGGTTTGGATAATGTGTAGGGACCTAGAAGATGACCTTAGGTGACGTTAAGATGAGGTAGTGACAATGACACCTGTAGTGGGGACGCAGGTAGTTTAGAGTGGATGATAATGACGTGGGAGCGCAATAGTTTAAAGGGACGACTGGGAAGCGCAAGTTCCAGAGGGGAGTAGTTAGATGAGATGATGCCGTGTGTTTGAGGATTGGAAGTGTATTGTGAAAAGTGTGTGAGGAACAGGTGTGATTGCACAGGTGTGCAACAACAGGTGAATGAAGAATGGTTGTGTGAAATACATGGAGTGTGGAATATATGGAGTATTGGAATGGATGGTCATGGAGTGAGTATGGTGGAAATTGTGGAGTGGAGTGGATGGTGCGAAGGTATGTATGGGGGAAGAGTGGACCCCCATCACGAATACCCGGGGAGGGTAGTGTAAGTGTTAGGTAGAGGGTATAGGTAAATTGTGGTTGGATATTGGCATCTGTGGTGCGGGTGAGAGAATGGTATTTGGATGGGTGCATTAGTGTTGTGGAAATGGCTGGACGTGTAGCCTGTTAGTGTGTGTAGTTGGTTTGGGCACTCCACCACTGTGAGGATGTCGGCCAGGTGAGGCCGCAGGTGGGCTCTGGGAGCCGGTAGAGTTGTTGTGGATGGGGCCCGAGGATCCGGAGGACGGACCCGGGTAGCCCAGTGCCAGAGGG
The DNA here is from genome assembly GCF_964187855.1 of Myxine glutinosa. NCBI lineage: Eukaryota > Metazoa > Chordata > Myxini > Myxiniformes > Myxinidae > Myxine > Myxine glutinosa. Next base: position 103,647,502 of record NC_136270.1, read on the forward strand.
CACCAAGGGGTGACAGAGCCTGGAGGGGCCTTCCCCAGTTAGTTAGGTTAGGGTGAGGAGCTAGGTAAGCTCGGGTGGCAACTGCAGTGGTGGAGGTGTGCAGGTGGGTAGACCTGCTGGGAGAGCTACACGACCCAGCCCGGAAATTGTGCAAGGGCACCAGGAGATGAACCGGGGGAGTGAGACCCCAAATTGAGAAGCACCACAGTTTGGTCAATGGGAATTGGTTTTTAGAACCCATAGTGTAAGTGGCCAATGGATTGGCAGGGAAAGACCCCGGGTAGTGTAAAGTGTGTTAATGTCATTTAGAGGATAGTTAGGATTGAAATCTCCTTGCACCATCTACATCCACTCACCTGAGGTGACGTAACTCCGCACCATGCCATGTTTTAATTATTTTTGATGCAAATGTTTTGGATTGTGAGACGCATCATGACGTGGGTGTGACATTGTGCTTGATGTTCCATCTCTTCCTCCTTATGAGGATTGATGATGAATTGGGTGATGGGAAATTTTGAAGTAGAGGGATTGTGGAGACGAATTTGGAATAGAAGAAATAGGGGGAAGACGTGACAGTAGCGATGGATTTGTAAATGTGTAGATTTTGTACATATGGGGTAAGGGCAAGGGTAGTGTAGGTGACAGGGTGGGGGTGACGTACGGTAGGGACGAGCTTTCTCACTTCGCTCTCCGTACGCACTTCGCCTTGCATTGCCTTTGTTGATGTGTACCCTTGTGACCTTACCCCTCGCTCATCTGTCTCTCCCCCCTTTTGTCTCCCACATGACCTGTGCGCCATTGGGCACCGAGGGGAGCGTGCGGGAGTCCGCCATTGTGCGCCCAGAACTCCCAGAACCAGCTGTCTGCATCGATGCACCACATTATGGACCACATGTCTGTGGCCGAGCACCACTTATGGACCCCATGGGTTGGGGCATGGCCCCTCTGCTGGAACCGGCCATGAGGGCCAGAAATCTTGCTGGCGGACCTTGGCCACAGGGCACCGATGCCCCACAGGTGAACCACACGTAGTCGGCCCTGTGGGCCATAAATAAAGAAATAAAAAACGGACACGTTGGGTGCATTTTATTGCAAATAGGCCGCCAGCAAAGGAAAAAGACAACAACTGGAAGAAATAATAATAGCCAGCAGAGGGAGCCGAAGAGCAAGAGACCACCTGCAGGGTTAGGGGTTGTCGATTTATTTTATTCATTGAACAGTGATGACTGTGCACCGATTGGTGCCTGAGGGTGTGTTGGTGCGTTTTGGGTGCTTTCATGGTGCGTCGATGCAGAGCAGACTGTCTCCCCCCCAGAAAGAACAATCACAGGTCCTGGGTTGCGTTTTGTAAATAAAAGTAGCGTCAATTGTAAATAATGCTCCCCACCATCAGTGTATAGTTTGAAGACCATTCCGCAATTCGGTTAGCTGTGGGCGTGAGTCTGTTAGGTAGGGTGCAATGGAGCAGCGGGACATACTTATTTATGTTTTAAAACTGTCGCACTCAGGGTCAGGTTAAAAGTAGAGGGAACTACACCTACGTGTCACACTAAATTAAAGTTGTAGGCCCGGGTCGTGCCTAAGAGGAGGAGGGTGCAGTGTTGCGGATATGAGGATTGTATTTTTTTATTGTGTGCTTTGTTATGAGTTATTGCTTGAGTCTGGCCCCTCCTGCCTCCAGTGTTGTGTAAAGGTCAAAGGGCGTTCCAGTAGTTAATTCCATAAAGCATCCATTGAAGGACACTATAAAACCCTTGCTCAGTAGCTTATATCTTTATTATGTGTTTTAGGGTAAGGCCTTGTCTTCCATTAGAATGACACTCCATTGCACCAAGTGAAAAAGATAGATTCCCTTCATCCTTCATTCCCATTCCCAAAACCTCCATTTCCCCTTTTGTCAATTGCCATTCGCATTGCCAACTACAATTGCCGCCATTGAACATGTGCTTGGGTTGGGGAAGAAAGGCGTGCCCGCCCGTCGTCATCAAGGGCGGAGCCAGAGGGTCGCGCGACCAACCAGGGCCGAGGTGAGCACACCGATGGGCGTGTCCTAAAGGCCGGCGGCTTAATCGCCGGAGGCGCTATAAAAGCGCGCGCGCAAGAGTGACCAGGGCTGAGCTGCGTGGTGAGGTGCAAAGAAAAGAGCTGGGTCGTCAGAGGAAAGCTGAGTTGTGAGGTGCAAAGAAAAGAGCTGGGTCGTTAGAGGAAAGCTGAGTTGTGAGGTCCAAGAGAGAGCTGAGTTGCAAAGGGTCCACGAGAGAGCTGGGTTGTGAGGTCCAAGAGAGAGGAGGGAGATCATCCAGCAGCGATTCTTGTCCAAGAGAAGAGATCATCCAGCAGCGATTCTTGTTCAAAGGAGATCATCCAGGGAAGCACAAAGCCTGCTATTCGTCGCCTTGCTCGCCAGCAGCAGCGTCCACAGCAGCAACAACACTCCACAGCAGCAACAACACTCAACAGCCGCTTTGGGCCTGGACGGCAGTTTGGAGCAGGGCCGCGAAGGAACGGTGGCTGCCCAACGCGCCGATCGTGCTGCAGGACCCGTTGGTCCTCCCTCTCCCTCAAAACATCCACCTGCCATTCCTATCATCATTCCCCGTGTGAGTCGTCTTCGTTTGTTCTGTCCTGGGTATAATTAAGTCTGTTTAGATAAGCTAGCGATTTTCACTGTGTCTCTAAAAGCTTCTGTATATTATTTTATTATCTTTCCTCCTCCTTGGTTTCTTTGAGCCTGTACATAGTAAATAAATTTAGTAATATTTTCAACCTTTTGTCTTCTTCTTATTCCTTTTCTTCACATCTGTCATTTTAGTCTTTTCCATATTGAATAGGTGTGGCGCGATACGGCCAACGTCGGGTGAATCGGGGAAACTGTTAGGCCGCGGTGCCTCCGCTCGGCAAACAACATCCTTAACCGCGGATCGTAACAATATATATATATATATATATATATATATATATATATATATATATATATATATATATATATATATATATATATATTGTTACGGACACGACTTAGATGTTATGGTGGGCCGAGCGGAATGGCCGCCGTGTTCGCACAAGTTACCCGATTACACTCGAACGTTGGCCGAATCGCGCTATGCTAAATCAATGAAGGAAAAGGACACAACGGCTGGGTTAAATGACACGACACCAGGGGTACAGTTCTCAAGACCTCCGGAGGAGGATATAATATGGGGTATGCAGAACGTTTAGATTACATGGCACAAGAGGTACAGCACAGAAAGGTGGGCACTTATACACGGTCTTATCTTAGCCCCGACAGACCACAGACAAACGGGACAAGACTGACTCACACAGGGATTGATGGCAGGGGAGGGCAGGTAGTTGATGGCTCAAGGTGCACCTTGGCTCAGGGGCAGAATCGACCCGGTCCGGTCCAGAGGATTCAGGGAGGTGTCTCAGCGCTCGGAGGTGGCGTCCTTCTTTGTCCAAGCTGAGGCGCATCTGACGTCACCTCCGTCTTCCCTGCGCATGTCCAGCGGGGGGTGACACGCCCTCGGCTCATTAGCTCCGCCCCAGATGGAATCGGTCCGCCGCTTCTTATTGGGTGCGGGGGGTTACCGGGCTCCGCCCTTGATGAGGAGCTGACAGTCAGCCCCTGTGTGGTAACCCCGTCGGAGCACATGGTCAATGGCGGCTAACCAAGCCGGAGTGAGGACGCACACTCCCCGCGCCGCCGCCGCGCCGCCCCCCGCTGTTGTTGTTGTTGGTGTTGTTATTTCATGAGGAAGAGATGCGGGGAGGTATTGGGAGGTCCTAAACTTACTACTGGTGCCATACAATCACATTCTGGTGCAACGAAGAGTCAGAATTAATGGAAACGAGTCCTTAACTGACATAGACTAAGAATAACTAGCAAGATGTCCTATAGTTGTCTACGTGAGATGCGGTGAACCTGGGTACGACATTTAATGGGGGAAAAAGGGGAAGGTCGGTTCTACAGAGTGTTGTTTACAGACAATGGGACTAGGGAATGGGGGATTGGGGATAGTTGGGGAGTATTGGGGAAATAGGGGAATATTTACAAGCGGATATGGATGGAGGCCAAATCCCATATCCGCAACAATATATATATATATATATATATATATATATATATATATATATATATATATATATATATATATATATATATATATATATATATATATATATATGCTGTAATGCCACGTTAATATCACACACACTTCCAATTTGTCCATCAAATACTTATATGATCGTAGACTGATTATTGTAGAAGTGCTTTGTCTCCTAATGCCGTCATCCTTCGTACATCATACAAGCTCCTCTCTCTGTGAGCTTTGATATTGTTGCGAATATGGAATTTGGCCTCCATATCCGCTTGTAAATATTCCCATTTTCTCCGATACTCCCCAACTCTCCCTTACCCCATTCCCTAGTCCCATTGTCTGTAAACAACACCCATTAGAGCCGATCTTCCCCTTCATCCCCCCATTAAATGTCGTGCCCAGGTCCCCCGCACCACACGTAGACAACTTTCGGACATCTTCCTAGTTATTCTTAGTCTATGTCAGTTAAGGACTTGTTTCCATTAATTATGACTCTTCGTTGCACCAGAATGTGATGATATGGCACCAGTAGGAGTTTAGGACCTTCCCATACCTCCCCGCATCTCTTCCCATCATCTCAAGCTCCAACAACAACCACAACAACAGCGTCCTCACTCCGGCTCGGTTGGCCGCCATTGAACATGTGCTCGACGGGGTTACCCAGAAGGGGGCTCCCTGTCGGCCCCTCGTCAAGGGCGGAGCCGGTAACCCCCGCACCCAATGAGAAGCCATGGGCCGATGCCATATGGGGCGGAGCTAACGAGCGAGGGCGTGACTCCCCGCCGGATATACGCGGCCCCGCGCCGGACGTGACGTGAGATGCGCCCCGAGCTTGGAAGGACAAGACGCCACCCTCCCGAGCGCTGAGCGACCTCCCCGGCATCTCCACCAAAGTCGCGACCCACGAGCGCTGAGCGACCTCCCCGCATCTGCTGGACACCAACGTACGCGATTCTGTCCCTGAGCCAGGTGCACCTGAGCCATCGACTGCCGCTTTCCTTGCCATCAAATCCCGTGTGAGTCAGCGTTGTCCCGTTTATCTGTGGTCTGTCTAGGGTTAATATAAGGTTGTGTCTAAGTGCCCACCTTCCTATGTTTCCCTCTTGTCCCTGTAATCTAACCTTTTCCGCCTTAATATAACCTCCTCCGGAGGTCTTGAGAACTGAACCCCTGGTGTCGTATTGTGTGATTATAATCCAGCCGGGTGTCTTCTTTTCCTTATTGAGCCAGCATAGCGCGGCTTCGTCGACGTTCGAGTACAATCGGGTAACTTGTACGGATACGGCGGCCATCCCGCTCGGCCCACCATACCATCAAAGTCGTATCTGTAACAATTGGTGTCGAGGAGTGAGATTCGGACCCGGGACTAAATTAGTTAGGCCCAAATTTTGGGAGGGAAAATCGATCCGGAGCGCGTACTGCGCTCGACAAAATCGATCCGGAGCGCGTACTGCGCTCGACAAAATCGATCCGGAGCGCGTACGGCGCTCGACAAAATCGATCCGGAGCGCGGGTACTGCGCTCGACGAAAGTATAACGGCGAAATTTCGAATTTGTTTTACGAAACTCGAATTTTGAAAGTCGCGCTATGGCGGATCAAGACGGCTGGGGTCCGGTAGGGGAGAGTGAAGCAGGGTCGGTCCAGGACCAAATTGAGACACGTGAGGAGAGCGAAACAGCGGGGGTAGCAGACGCGCGAAATGGCGCCTCGCACATAGCTACGTGGGCCGCACCCGCTGCACAAGTGGGAGGGATGGCCCAGATGCAGGTCCTCATGGAGCAATTTATGGCGCAAATGCAGGCGTCCCTCAAACTGCAGAGTAACCAATTGGGGGTAATGGGGAACCGGATGGATGCTCAGGGTGAGCGATTGGAGGGCCAAATGGGGGTAATGGGAAACCAAATGGGAGTAATGAGGGACGAAGCGAGGGCTCAGAGTGAGCAAATGGGGGTAATGAGGGACGAAGCGAGGGGTACCAGTGAGGGATTAGACAATAATTTTAAGGGATTAGACAATAATTTTAAGGGATTAGACATGAAATTTGGGAAATTAGACGATAGATTAGGGGAAATACAGGAGGGGTTAACGGGGGTAGAAAACAGAATGGCCGCTCAAGAGAATCAAATGGAAGGGATGCAAAAAGGGTTAGAGGGGTTAGAAAACACCATGGAAGGCAAATTGAGGGACATGAGGGACCAAGCGGAAAGGGAAGTTAACCAAATGGGGCAGCAGATAGAGGGGGTCAGAATGGGGGTAGAAACCAAACTGGATGCTCACAGGGAGGAAATGGAGCAGATGAGGGTGGCATCTGGGCAGGAGATGCAAGTGATGGAGAGGAGATCAGAAGAGGAGTGAGTGAGGAGGTCGGAGGAGTGCGCGAGGAGGTGAGGCACTGTGAGGAGCACATGGAAAAGGAGGTGAGAAAGGGGACTGTAAAGTTACAAGGGGGCATAGAGGTCCTGACGCAGGAGGTGGAGCAGCTGACGGTGGGACAGACGGAGTTAGTGGAGCAGGTTCAAAGGAACACTGCGGTATTAGGAGGTTTAAAGGCGACACAGAAAGAACTAAAAGATGACTTGGTAGCGACGAAGAGGGAATGTCAGATGGTACGTGAGGGACTGACAACGAGGTTGGACGAGGTCATAGAGGTAATGGAGACGAAGGACCGGCAGGTGAGGACGCACCTGGAAACGGTCAAGGTAGCCTTGGAGGACGAGCTTGAGGAGACGTACCGGGGAATAAAAGAGGTGAAGCACAAATTAGAAGAAGTGGAAGAAGGGATGAGTGAAATTAAGAAGCGACGGAGAGGGGATAACAAAGAGATAAAAGAGGAGATAAAAGAATTGGTCCAAAGTCTGTGTTTGGATCGTGATGATGTGCTCATTAACCGGATGAGGGATTCGCAGGTGATGGAGGAGAAGCGAAGAGGAAGAGGACCCGGTGTAAGTGGTGACCAATATGGTCGTGCGTATGATGCGCCAGGGGATTTAAGGAGCTTGGGGGTCGAGATAGACCCGGGTGTTCGTGAGAGGCCGTTGGTGAAGTGTGCGACAGGTCTGGTGTGCGAAAGAGGAGGTGTGCGAGAAAGTCCGACTCTGGGGTGTGTGAGGAAAAAGTGCGTGCCAAGGAGTAGTGAGGGTGCTGGCGAGAGTGAGTCGGTCGTAGCGCGTGTGCGAGGGAGCACATGGAAGCGTGGTGTGGTGAGTGTTACAGAGGGTGTAACGGGAGAGTGTGCGCGAGAAAGGTGTGTGACGGACAGGTGCATGAGGAAAGAGTGCGCTGTCAGAAGTAAGGAAGAGTGTCCACCTGTGGTGAGTGTTACAGAGGGTGTAACGGGAGAGTGTGCGCGAGAAAGGTGTGTGACGGACAGGTGCATGAGGAAAGAGTGCGCTGTCAGAAGTAAGGAAGAGTGTCCACCTGTGGTGAGTGTTACAGAGGGTGTAACGGGAGAGTGTGCGCGAGAAAGGTGTGTGACGGACAGGTGCATGAGGAAAGAGTGTGCTGTCAAGAGTAAGGGTGAGTGCGTTGTCACGAGTGGAGGTGAGAGTAGTGAGAGTGACAAGGAGAGTGAGCTGGTTGTGACAGGTGAGCGAGGATGTACACCTGGGATGGAAGGATGTACACCTGGAATGGTAGAGCGTGAGTGGGAATGCACGCTGGAGTTGGTGGTGAGGCACGTGGTTGGGTGTGCGAATGAGGGCACACCTGTGATTGTCACAGAGGAGGTGACAGAGGAGGGGGCGCGAAGAGGTGTTTTGGTGAGGTGTGCGAGCAACGAATGTGTGCCAAAGTGTTCGGTGGTCAGGTGTGTGACCAAGGCTGTGAGTGGAATGGGTGTACCTGGGTGTGTAAGGAAAGGTACGAGGAGCATGGGCACGGCTGGATGTGTGAGCAAGGAACGGGCTGCGGGGTGTAAGCGTCCAGGTGAAGCATCGACGTTAGACGGGGTAGAGTTTAGAACGACTTATAGCCGACTCGGGCCCTCGGTGCGTGCCGGGCCTCGCTTTGAACGGCCGCGTCCAGGCTCCACTAGGCGGAGCTGGCAGCCCGATAGGAAGGGTCGTTATGGCGACCACGTTTTGTTGAGACGTGCCGGCAGGTCGAGATCGGGACATTGGATGGCTCCACGCCGAGATGGTGCGTGGGATCTCGGCCCGGGTAAACCTCCTTCCCTGCACCGAATGCGGGACGCACCCAGCCGCTGGCACAGAACAACCAGCATTCATGGCTTGGCTTTACGAAGCCGGGCTTTGGACAGGAATTGGCGCACCGAGAGGTATTAGTGAGTCGACTGGGTGATGAGGTTAGTGTTTTGGGACCCAAAATTAGAGAAAAACAAAATTTGATGATTGGCAAGGGATTGGCAGTAGTGATTGGCAGATGATGGGCAGTGATTGGCAAATTTTTAATTAGTTGAAATTTGATGTGCAAAATTGGTAGTGAGAGACCCCCGATGTGGTGGGATGGCAAATCCACCATCCTTCCCATAGGGGGGCTTATTAGTGCCAGAGGACTGGGGGATTGAGGAGCGATAGGCCCGGTGGGAGAGGGTGGCATCCCTGCCACCTTTCCCATGGTGGGGCAAAGGAGCACTAGATTATGGGGTGTATGGCAGTGAAAACTAGCCCGGGTGGGTTAGGATATGGTGTGTAGGGATCTAGCGAAGATGACCTTAGGTAACGTTAAGGTTAGTTAGTGACTGATACCTGTAGTGGGGACGCAGGTAGATTAGTGTGGATGATAATGACGAGGGAGCGCAATAGTTTAAAGGGACGACTGGGAAGCGCGAGTTTCAGAAGGGAGTAGTTAGCTGAGATGATGCCGTGTGTGTGAGAATTGAACAGGTGTGATTGCACAGGTGTGCAACTGGACAGGTGTGTGGAGCAGTGTATGAGTAGTGAGTGTGTGGATCAGCGCGAATGCGCTTGGGGAGAGAAGGGTGCAGGTGGCACCAGGTGTGAGAGCACAGGTGTGCAGGTACAGGTGTGTGGAGAGAGTTGGAGTGAGTGGTACGGAGTGGTGTGCATGGTGCGAAGGTGTAGATGGGGGAAGAGTGGACCCCTTTCACGAGTACCCGGGGCGGGTAGTGTAAGTGTTAGGTAGAGGGTGCAGGTAAATTGTGGTTGGATATTGGCATTTGTGGTGCGGTTGCAGAATGGTGTTGTGAATGGGTGCATTAGTGTTGTGGAAATGGCTGGGCGTGTAGCCTGTTAGTGTGTGTAGTTGGTTGGGCACTCCACCACTGTGAGGATGTCGGCCAGGTGAGGCCGCAGGTGGGCTCTGGGAGCCGGTAGTTGTGAGTGGGTGCCTGAGGATCCCGGGTGTGGATCGGGCAGCCCAGTGCCAGAGAGGGCACGGAGTGGGGAGAGAGCCAGAGGGCCTTCCCCAGGTAGTTAGGTTAGGGTGAGGAGCAGGTAAGCTCGGAGGCAACTGCAGTGGTGGAGGTGTGCAGGTGGGTAGACCCACTGGGAGAGGTACACGCCGCAGCCCAGAAATTGTGCGAGGGCACCGGGAGATGAATCGGGGGAGTGAGACCCCAAATTGAAGAGCACCACAGTTTGGCCAATGGGAATTGGTTTTTAGAACCCATAGTGTAAGAGGGCCAATGGTTTGGCCGGAGAAAGCCCCCGGGTAGTGTAAAGTTGTTAAAGTCATTTAGGAGATAGTTAGGATTGATGAACCTGTCGCACCATACGCAGCCACTTGCCTGTGGTGATGATGATGACTCCACACCTGTGTTTTCTTTGTTTGTTGCAGGAAATGAGATTGCTGTGAGGATTTGTGAGACGCATCACGACGTGGATGAGACATTGGGGTGATTCCATCTCTCCCTCCCTAGGAGGGACTGATGATGAATTGGTGATGGCAAATTTTGATGTTCAGTTGGAGATGGCAAATTTTGATGAGAGTTGAAAATGGCAAATTTGATTGGTTAGGAGGGAGAGAAGACGAATTTGGTATATGGGAGGAACGGGGAAGACAGTAGGGATGTTTGTGGATTTGTAAAGTAGATGTTTATGGGTAGTGTTGTGTTTTGTTGATACAGTAAGGGGTAAGGGAGGGGCCATGTAGGTTACCTGGTGGGGGGGGCGTACGGTAGGAACGTACCTGTCTCACCTGGTTCCCATGTGCCCCCAGTGTGCATCACCTTGCATTGCGTGCACTTTTGCGCCCTTACCACCTTGCTCACTTGTCTTGTTTTTGTCTCCCACCTCCGAGGATCTGGCTTTGGGGTAGAGAGAGAGGAGAGAGAGGTGCTGGCGACGCAGTTGTGGGCCTGCACTTTCGCTGTTCGCTGCCTGGATCGGTACACCATATGGACCGCAATGTTTGTGGCCACCCACAATGGACCGCAGTTCGTTTGCGGCCAAGCACCACCCGGGGATGGACCTATGGGTCAACGTGGCACCTATGCCATACAGGTGAACCACTTTTAGTTAACCACCAAGTGCACCACAAGAAGAGCAAGAGACACCTGCAGGGTTAGGGGTTGTTGAAGTTATTTTTATTCCAATGAACAATGGTGACTGCACCGATTGGTGGTGGGGTGGTGCTTTTGATGCTGGGACAGGGTGCTCTGCACGTTATTAAAGGCCGTCGGCCACAGAGCACTCGTGGGTTGGTGTATCGATGTTGGCAAGCGCGCTCTCTCTATGCATAACATCTGCATGTGTTCCTCCAAAGACAGGTCCTGGATCGTAGTGTAAATATCAGCGTAGTCTTGTAAATAATGCTCCCTACCGGCTGTATGTTTAGTTTGAGAATTCTTTCCGGATTCGGTTATCCTGTGGGTGTGTTTCTGTGAGGAGAAGGGTGCAACGTCGCAGGGGGACATATTTACTCATTTGTGAATATCTGTAAAACTGTCGCACTCAGGGTAGAGTTAATAGTAGAGGGAACTACATTGCGTGCCACACTAAAGTAGGTAAAAATTTATCGGGTCGGGACGCCCCGAGGGTAGAGAAGGGTGCAATGTTGCGAATATGGAATTTGGCCTCCATATCCGCTTGTAAATATTCCCCTATTTTCTCCGATACTCCCCAACTCTCCCTTACCCCATTCCCTAGTCCCATTGTCTGTAAACAACACCCATTAGAGCCGATCTTCCCCTTCATCCCCCCATTAAATGTCGTGCCCAGGTCCCCCGCACCACACGTAGACAACTTTCGGACATCTTCCTAGTTATTCTTAGTCTATGTCAGTTAAGGACTTGTTTCCATTAATTATGACTCTTCGTTGCACCAGAATGTGATGATATGGCACCAGTAGGAGTTTAGGACCTTCCCATACCTCCCCGCATCTCTTCCCATCATCTCAAGCTCCAACAACAACCACAACAACAGCGTCCTCACTCCGGCTCGGTTGGCCGCCATTGAACATGTGCTCGACGGGGTTACCCAGAAGGGGGCTCCCTGTCGGCCCCTCGTCAAGGGCGGAGCCGGTAACCCCCGCACCCAATGAGAAGCCATGGGCCGATGCCATATGGGGCGGAGCTAACGAGCGAGGGCGTGACTCCCCGCCGGATATACGCGGCCCCGCGCCGGACGTGACGTGAGATGCGCCCCGAGCTTGGAAGGACAAGACGCCACCCTCCCGAGCGCTGAGCGACCTCCCCGGCATCTCCACCAAAGTCGCGACCCACGAGCGCTGAGCGACCTCCCCGCATCTGCTGGACACCAACGTACGCGATTCTGTCCCTGAGCCAGGTGCACCTGAGCCATCGACTGCCGCTTTCCTTGCCATCAAATCCCGTGTGAGTCAGCGTTGTCCCGTTTATCTGTGGTCTGTCTAGGGTTAATATAAGGTTGTGTCTAAGTGCCCACCTTCCTATGTTTCCCTCTTGTCCCTGTAATCTAACCTTTTCCGCCTTAATATAACCTCCTCCGGAGGTCTTGAGAACTGAACCCCTGGTGTCGTATTGTGTGATTATAATCCAGCCGGGTGTCTTCTTTTCCTTATTGAGCCAGCATAGCGCGGCTTCGTCGACGTTCGAGTACAATCGGGTAACTTGTACGGATACGGCGGCCATCCCGCTCGGCCCACCATACCATCAAAGTCGTATCTGTAACAATATATATATATATATATATATATATATATATATATATGTAGTATATATATATATATCAGAGTGTATATATATATACATTGATCAGAGTATATATATATATATATAACATTTAAACACAATACAATCAGAGTTCACACATCAAAAATGCCCATATAAATGAACTTGATTGTAAAGTAGGAAAACATTGGATCGGCAGGAAAACTAACAACATTACAGGATTGGATTAATAAAGTATGTTAAATAAACCATTTTAATCAAAAGCCAGTAAATTGCATTAGCCAGGAAATCCAGAGTGATAAATATGCCAAAATTGACAACTGTTTTCATTACATAAACTTTTTGATATTTTAGCTGAATGATCACGAGTACATCACCCCCAATTCATCTTTGGCAATCGATGCCGTTCAAAGTAAACTCGAGTCATGACAAAATCCAATGTAATTTCACGACAACATTTAATTATTTGTGCAGTTGCATTCTGCTGGGAAACAAAGTTGTACTCAAAATTATTTCATGGTTGAAGAATGTCATTACAAATTGACTTAATTTCTTTCAGCACCACGTGATTAACGACCTGTGATGTATGGAGCATCCTACCAAGTGCAACCATTGTCTAAGGGGAAACGGAATAAAGTGGAAATTGGCAGCCGTTATTGGCCTGTTTAGATTCCAGCAATTTTGCCTTCACAGCTGGACCTCAAAATTGCTAGCAGGGAAAGGAAATAGCACAAACAGCAAATTAACAACGGGTTTCAGCATAAAAGGGCAAAAGATAGCACATCATCGTGCACAAAATGAAAATTAATTTTCTATATGCAGATTACTCAAATACTAAACCTGGTGTTGTGAAAAGATTATGAGCAAATAAATAAGAAGGCATTAAATAGTTTATTTATTCGAATGCAACTCAAAAACAAAGATGAACAGATTGTTTCAAATATCCAAAAAGTCCTAAATTTGGTAATTTGGTATTTATTGGTCCTCCATCACACAGACAAAACAAGCACAGAATGTCATGTATTCATAGCCATTGCAAATACAAACCAGAACGAGAAATCATCTGAAAATGCAAAGCCCGTCCACGTCCGTTTGTATTCAGACGTCTTCTTCTTCTTTAGCAATATGTTTAAAAAAAATACAAAATGAAAATTGATGATTTTATACCACCTTGACCTTTGAGCTTTAGATCTAAATAAATAATCAGCTTCAAGCTTTTGATTGGTGAACCAATTCTGTGACCCAACATGCAAATTCTTTAAATTTCAGGTCAATTGGACAAAAATTGACGATTTTATACAACCTTGACCTATGACCTTTTGATATAAAAAAAAACAAAAAAAAAACTTCTGCCTTTTGTTTTTTGAACCAAATCGGTGACCCAATATACAAATTCTTTAAATTTAAGGTCAATCGGGTGAAAATTGGAGATTTTACGCAAGCTTGACCTTTGACTTTTTGATCAAAAAAAACAATCAACTTGTAGCTATTTATTGGTGAACCAATTCAATGACCCAATATGCAAATTCTAAATATTTCAGGACAATTAGATGAAAATTGACGATTTTATGTGACACTGACCTTTAACCTTTTGACCAAATTATTCATTTGCCTTCTCCGTATTCTCATAATAAAGCTTTGTTGAAAATTTGATGACAAAACTCAAATGGTAAATTAAATTTCAGGTCAATTGTATTAAAACTGATGATTTTATGTGATGCTGACCTTTGACCTTTTGACAAAATTAGAAATTTGCCTTCTCCGTTTTATCATAACTTGCAACGGTATCCGCGCTAAGGTCAGGGCTTCAAGTGGGAGGCCCAAATGAAAAGGCAAAATATCAGAAATTGAAGGCTTTTTTATTTTAAACGATTTATCTAAACATTATTGGAGCATGGAATGAAGGTATTGGAAAGGGTGTTGGAGAGGAGGATAAGGAAGAAAGTGCAGATCGACGAAATGCACTTTGGATTCATGCCAGGAAGAGGAACGACAGATGCGCTTTTCATTGTGAGGCAGTTGCAGGAGAAGTACATGGAGAAGAGGAAGAAGTTGTTTCTTGGGTTTGTTGATCTGGAGAAAGCATTCGATCGGGTTCCACGCAAAGTATTGACATGGGCATTGAGGAAGTTAGGAGTGGAGGAATGGTTGATCAGAGTAGTGATGGCAATGTACAAAAGAGCGCGCACAGCTGTAAGGACGAAGGACGGGAACAGTGGTGAGTTTGAGGTGAAGGTGGGAGTGCATCAGGGGTCGGTACTAAGTCCACTACTATTTGTAGCTGTGATGGAGGTGCTGGCTCAGAACGTAAAGGAGGGTTTACCGTGGGAGTTGTTGTATGCAGATGATCTGGTGTTGATTGCGGAAAGTATGGATGGACTGAAGGAAAAGATGAACACGTGGAAGGAATGTATGGAGACAAAAGGTCTGAAGGTGAATATCGGAAAGACGAAGGTGATGGCAAGTGGTAAAGCATGTGGTGAGGTGGAAAGAACTGGGAAGTGGCCCTGTGCTGTGTGTAGGAAGGGTGTCGGAGTGAACTCCATTCAGTGTACAATGTGCGCTGAGTGGGTTCATCAAAAATGTAGTGGTCTGAGAGGGTCATTAACCAGTGTGGCAGCTACATTCAAATGTAAGGTGTGCACAGAGGGAGCTGCAGATGGAGGAAATGTTGAGTTGGATCTTGGAGACGGCGTGAAGCTGGAAGGTGTGAAAACATTTTGCTATCTCGGAGACATGCTGAATGGAGAAGGTGGATCAGACTCGGCAACGGTTGCTCGAGTGAGATGTGCATGGAAGAAGTTTCGGGAATTGAGTGGCGTGCTGATGATGAGGGGAGTGTCGTTGAAGCTGAAAGGAAAGGTGTATGCTGCATGTGTGAGAAGTGTTACGATTTATGGGAGTGAGACATGGGTAATGAACGTAGAGCAGCAACGAAGGTTGGAAAGGGTGGAAATGCAAATGGTTCGACGGATGTGCGGAGTATCGTTGAGAGAGAGGAAGACAAATGATGAATTGCGAAAGATGATGGGAGTAGAGCCTGTGATTGATGCTGTGAAGAGGAACAGGTTGAGATGGTTTGGTCATGTGTTGAGGAAGGATGAAAGTGACTGGTTGAGAAGAGTGATGGAAATGAATGTAGAAGGAAGTAGAGGACGGGAAGACTGAGAAAGACTTGGCGAAAGATGGTGGAAGAAGAAATGCGGGCAAGGGGGTTAACAAGGAGAGATGCAGAAAATAGGGCAAAATGGAGAAGATTGTCATGGGGACCGCAAGGCTAACCCCCGCTCTAGCAGGGAAAATGGCCTTTAAAATGCATGTTGTTGTTGTTGTTGTTGTTGTTGTTGTTGTATATAAACATCCGTTGAATCATATCACACGCAAATCATCAAAATCTAAACAGTATTTGTAGAATTTCAAGAAAAGCCACATCACTGTTCATAATCGGCAAATATTATTCCATCGTGTTTGGAAAAACTGGAAAATTGGAAAAATTGGAAAATTGGAAAAACTATATAGCCTATTTTACTCCGGGGGTCCCAGGATTAACCACCCAAAATTTTGTTGCGATCAGTTCAGCGGTTTTTGCGGTACCTGGGAACAGACAGACAGACAAACAGACAGACATTTAGTGAATTATAGTAAGATAAAGGTTTGGTTAAAATTTGATGACAAAACTGAAATGGTAAAAAAAATTACAGCCCGGACAGACACAGACAGCCAGACAGACACACAGAAGTGATTACAAAACCCTGACTTCTGCTGTGCAGGGGACGGGCTTAAGAAAGCATGAAAAAAATTCCAATCATTGCTTCTTCCACATTGATGAGTACATCCCACAACAGTCATATACGTGATCGAGCTTGTGATTCCGGTAACATGAAATGTCCTGGCATCACGCATAGATAGCACAGGCATTGCTACGCGCAGCGGGGACCAATTCTTGTATTATGCGCTTGCTCGACCACAGAAGCACCTTGGGGTCCAACTAGGAAGTTTAGTATCTGCATGTGTTTTAATATCACGACTTCAGTTTAAAGAAATCAATTGGAGAAGGCAAAGACAACAGATGGCATCTCTGTCTCCATCCCTTTCCTGGATGCTCCATCCCAAGATACCCTAACGACCTCTGAGTTTTGCATGCACGCTTCTCAGCTTCCCCATTTTTCTCCCCCTGTCTGCTATGCTTTATATATCACTCTGTCTCTCTTTCCCCACTCTCAGTGGATGCATATTTCAATGTCTCACCGCTAATGTCACGTTGCTTGTTTGCCTGCAAGGCCCCGAACTTGGGTCAGAATCACTTACATTTTGTATCAAGCCTTGTCTTGCTAAAGATGCCCCGAGGTTAAACAGGCCCTGTCAAATTTACACTTCTCTTTGTAGCCTGTTGATGTTGCTCAGGTGTGCTATTTGGTCGAGTGATTTAAGATTTGTTTCTTTCTGCACTGGTATGGGTTTGATTCCCATGAATGCTCACTATGGCCAAATACATCTCAGCAGGAAGTTGAGGAGGGCCTTTGTCTTGCAATGGACCAAAAATTTGGATTATTGTGGATGCCACAGGCACTGCATCAATTACAGGTGTGGATGTGCTTTTGGTTACCTCCGCCACCAAAGGTGGATGGAAGTTATGTTTTCACTCCTGTCTGTCTGTTTGTCTGTCCATTTGTGAACAAGATATCTCAAAAGGTTGTGGACGGATTTTGACGAAACTTGGTGGACCGGTTGGGTGTCCGACATGGACAGAGAGATTCGATTTTGGTGAAGATCTGAATATGGATTCGGATATGATAATTATTTAATTTTTTAAAAGTGATTCTTCACCATTGGGAGACAGGGCTAAAACCAACATATAGCAGGATATCTGAAAAACTTATGCACGGATTTGGACGAAACTTGTTGGACAGGTTGTGTGTGTGACAAGGAAGAATCGATTCAATTTTGGTGAAGATCCGGATCCGGATCCAGCTAGTAGAATTTGTTAAGCGATTCTTCACCATTGAGTGATACGGCGAAAAATGATATATAGCAGGATATCTCAAAAGGTTGTGGACGGATTTTGACGAAACTTGGTGGACCGGTTGGGTGTCCGACATGGACAGAGAGATTCGATTTTGGTGAAGATCTGAATATGGATTCGGATATGATAATTATTTAATTTTTTTAAAGTGATTCTTCACCATTGGGAGACAGGGCTAAAACCAACATATAGCAGGATATCTGAAAAACTTATGCACGGATTTGGACGAAACTTGTTGGACAGGTTGTGTGTGTGACAAGGAAGAATCGATTCAATTTTGGTGAAGATCCGGATCCGGATCCAGCTAGTAGAATTTGTTAAGCGATTCTTCACCATTGAGTGATACGGCGAAAAATGATATATAGCAGGATATCTCAAAAGGTTGTGGACGGATTTTGACGAAACTTGGTGGACCGGTTGGGTGTCCGACATGGACAGAGAGATTCGATTTTGGTGAAGATCTGAATATGGATTCGGATATGATAATTATTTAATTTTTTTAAAGTGATTCTTCACCATTGGGAGACAGGGCTAAAACCAACATATAGCAGGATATCTGAAAAACTTATGCACGGATTTGGACGAAACTTGTTGGACAGGTTGTGTGTATGACAAGGAAGAATCGATTCAATTTTGGTGAAGATCCGGATCCGGATCCAGCTAGTAGAATTTGTTAAGCGATTCTTCACCATTGAGTGATACGGCGAAAAATGATATATAGCAGGATATCTCAAAACGTTGTCGACGGATTTGGACGAAACTTGGTGGAGATGTTGTGCGTGTGTGATAAGGACTAATCGTTTCGATTTTGGTGAAGATCTGAATATTGATTCGGCTTCAATTATTATTTAATTTTTTTGTGATTCTTCACCATTGAGAGATTGGGTCTAAAGCGATATATAACATGATATTTAAAAAAGTTATGGAGGAGTGATGAATAAAATTGGTCGACGAGTTGGTTCGGTGACAAGAACAAGCCGATTAGATTTTGGTTCAGGTCCGAATCCAGATCCGGCCTATCAGTGGGATACAAAACATATATGTTCAGCCTGGTGGAGGTATGCGAATGCAATGATTGTGCATAGCCATTTGGTCTTTGCTGTGCATTTGTTTTTGAAAAAAAAATAGTCAAGACCACATCACAATCCAATATAAATCAACAACTATGTTGGGCCTTTAAAAGTGGACAAACACACACCAGCATTTGTGGGGGGAAAAAAACCCAGCCACAAACCCATTTCATAAAACTGCAAAGCCTTCCAGATGCTCACTCACACACAACTCGGAGCGTGACTGAGAGCGAGTGTTTTGCTTTTGGAGGCATGGAACGCCCGAGGAATAAAAACTGTGCTCTCAATCTTGCTTTATCTCGGGGGAGTAAATATCATGCTCTCCATTCCGAACCCAAAATGGCCCCTAGATACACCGTGGTCTTCATCATCACACCAAAAATTCCTCCTAAAACAACCACAAGGGCACACTGTGGTTCCCTTATTTCACCGAAAAGCTCCTTCAAACACCACACTCCTCGCATCCTGATGAAATGTCTGAGATTACACTGCCAGGATCATCTTCTTGGTGGATAGAGGTTATGTTTTCACCTTTGTCTGTCTGTCTGTCTGTCTGTGCGCAGGTATCTCAAAACGTTATGGACAGATTCGGTCAAAACGTGGTGGACATGTTCAGTGTGTGCCAAAGACTAATTAAATAGATTTTGGTGAAGATCCGGATCCGGCTAGTAGAAGTTTTTAAGTGATTATTCACAACTGAGAGAGAAGGCCAAAAACGAAACTATTTCTCAAAAAAAAAAACTATCAAAAGCGATATAGCTCGAAAAGTTTTTTTTTTTTGGTCCACATAGTCAAGGCTCAAGGAAGAGCTTGGACATAAAACGGATCAGGAAGCAACATAACAAAAGGAACAGGAAGAGAAGGGGGAAATTCCAACAGCAGGGCAGAGGGAGAAAATAAACGGAGACGGACAAACAAGCGATGCAGCTAATGATGAGGGGTAGGGGAGAACGCAAAGGTTGGACAAGATGGATACAAAAGCAATTTATTTTGTGGAGGCTAGGGGTGGTTTAACGGGTGTGGAAAACATCATGGTTTTAGATGGGGAAGATTTGAGATGGTGGTGGTGAACAGCTGTCCTGAAGACCATGGACTGCATGCATCCTGCAGATACCTTTGGGGGTGGGGGAGGGAGTGACAAATCATGGAGAGGGCAGAGGGTGTAAAACCAGAAAGGAGGCGGAAAAATACAAAAACCATTGACCTGTTGAAGTTGGCAAGGTACTAGGCCCATAGACGCAGCTTCGTCGCGAGAGATTCCAATGATCATGTAGGCCTTGGTTTCCACGCCATCAAGGAGAGTAAGGTGTGAGGCAGGGTGCCAGCCCAGAAGGGAGAGTAGGACTCCATAAAGCTGTGGATGAAAACCTTGTAGGCGGATAGTTCAAGTGTGCCAAAGATGGACTTTGTACGATAGAGGATGCCCAGTTGGCATCTGGCTTTGGAGGCCAACTTTGAAATGTGACTTGCCCAAGAGGGATCATGGCTGAGAATGAGACCCTCGAGTTTGAGTGATTGAACTTAATTGAGAGGGTTGTCGAGAAAGTAGATGGGAAGGTTTGCGGAACAGTCTTTTCGAGGAGAGAGCGAGAGAGAGCGAGTATGTGGGATTTCTCAGGGTTAAAAGTCACATTCCAGGTGTTGGACCAGTTTGTGATTTTGTCAAGGTTGAAGAGAGGGAAGAGACCGCTGCTTGTCTGTCAGAAGGATGAGGGATGTCATGGCAGAGGTTGGAGTCAGCAGCAAATACATAAAAGGGGATCTCATAACGTTGTAGACAGATTATGACAAAACCTGGTGAATGAGTTGGGTAAGTGACAAGAACAAGCCAATTAGATTTTGGTTCAGGTACGGATGCAGATCCGGCCTATCAGTGAGATACAAAATGTAAACTGTTCAGCCAGGCGGAGGTATGCGCTCTACTGAGTGCAGTTCAAGTTTATATCTGTATTCGAGCTCTGCCCTACTGTAAGGTGACCCTTTACTTTCCACATCATGTTGAAATATTCAAGTGAAATGTGCATGGAATGAATCACTCTGGTATGCCTTTACTTTGTTGCTTTTGCTACCAAATCTCTTAAAACATTTCATCTGTGTTCATCTGACAGCTTGCTTACTTATTTGGTGAATATTTAAATGTTTGGTTCTGCAATTATTTTTATGATAGTGATCTAAGGCTAACCCCAAACCTACGTCATATTTAGATGTAGACGTCACTGTGATTTTACATTTTTTTATGCCTCCGTTGACGAAGTCGCCAGAGGCATTATGTTTTCAGATTGTCTGTCCGGCTGCCCGTCTGTGATAGGTTTTTGTTATTGTGATAACCTGAGAACGGCTGAAGGGATCTTAGTCAAACTTTGTGCAGGTATGTATAATAGGGTGGTCCAAAAATTTGAAGATTGGATTTTCATTTCTCCACAAGCCTGCCCCCATTCCTATTGAAGAAAGTAGTTTGTGGTGAAAATTTGAGCTTGATTGGACAATATTTAGAGGTTGCTCAAAATGTTGACACATTTTAATGAATAATAAGATACAGAATTTTTTGCATCATAGATCAATTCATAAATAATTATCTATTTTCAATTACTCAAATTGTTTATTATTGTTGGCTTGCACTTGTCTTGAATGGTATGACCAAGAGATTGTGCAAAAGCACTGGCCACAAACAAAGCACGCCAATCTGAGAGATTTACTCTGTCCAGAGTTGCCACTATTGCTGGAGTGATCACAATGATCGGAGCCTTTTTCGCCTGTTTGGCAGAAGATGGACTTTGGAGTTTGAATTCATTGTCCCCTGAATCGGAGCTTTCAATCTCAGACTCATCATCATCATCAACCACAGCCAATGTTGATGGAACAGATTGCATTGCTGTTAGAGTCTCAGCAGCATGTTTCTTCTTTCTTTTATCTTCATTCTCAAGCCTGATACGCTTTCTGTTCTCCTTCACTGCTAGAGTGTTGTCCACAGATCCCATACATGAACTTGAGGGATCCTCACGCTGCATGATAAGGAATGCTTTGTCTTCTTCATTCGTCATTTTCTCAAGCGCATCATTTGGTGAGATATCGAAGAGGGATTGAAGATCATCTTTGAACATCTGCTCCTTCACTCTATAGTTTCCGAATGTCTTGGTTCTATTTTTCTTTACCAGTTTGTGGGCATCATACAACTTCAAAAGTTGGCACTCACAGGAATCTACTCTCTGCACTGGAATTCGTGCTTTCTCCCAGTATGCACACACAGCTTGTACACTAAGTTTGGCACTTTCACGAACTGTATGGTGTTCTTGTATGTGATGGTACACCATTTTCTGCAATGTGTGTCCTTTGGTTGGTAGTGCCCCACATATTATTTCCTTTTCAGACTTGCCCAGCAACCAAACTGTGGAAGAGCTGCGAGTTTCTGCCATCTGAAAAAAAACAGCCTAAATTAAAAATGTTATTTTTTGAGCAACCTCTAATTAGGTTCCAATTGACCTCATATTTGGTTCATATGATCTTTATAAACATAGGAACAAGGGCAGCCTTGTGGAGTATGGATGTTTAATAGTATTAAATATTACATATATCAGTGGACCACCCTAATGTATAATGAGGTAAAGATGAACTGATTAGATTTTGGGGTCAGGAGGTCAATGGCCAAAGGTCAGAGGTCATGTTAGGTTAACAAAAAAATCCTGTTACCGCGATAACTTGTGAACCAGAGATTGGATTCTGACCAAATTTGGTACAATTATGTAGAATGATGTAAAGATTAACTGATTCGATTTTGGGGTCAAGAGGTCAAATGTCAAAGTCTGTCATATGTCTATAACTTGAGATTGCCTGAAATAATCAAATTTGAAGGTCTAAAACAAAAAAAGAAATGTTTGGGGTCCTTATGCTGTCTAGAAATAGTTATTTATCTCATGGCGAGACAGTAAGGGTTGCGAAACAAGATTTCTTTTTGTTGTTTACATTCAAATCCATCTGACCACGTGTTGGAGTACAACAACAACAACAACAACAACAACAACAGGCATTTTAAGGCCATTTTCCCTGCTAGAGCGGGGGTTAGCCTGGAGGGCCCCATGACAATCTTCTCCATTTTGCCCTATTTTCTACATCTCCCCTCGTTTAACCCCTTGCCCGCATTTCTTCTTCCACCACCTTTAGCCAATTCTTTCTCGGTCTTCCCCATCCTCTACTTCCTTCTACATTCATTTCCATCACTCTTCTCAACCAGTCACTTTCATCCTTCCTCAACACATGACCAAACCATCTCAACCTGTTTCTCTTCACAGCATCCATCACAGGCTCTATTCCCATCATCTTTCGCAATTCATCATTTGTCTTCCTCTCTCTCAACGATACTCCACACATCCACCAAACCATTCGCATTTCCACCCTTTCCAGCCTTCGTTGCTGCTCTACGTTCATTACCCATGTCTCGCTCCCAGAAATAATAACACTTCTCACACATGCAGCATACACCTTTCCCTTCAGCTTCAACAACACTCCCCTCCTCGTCAGCACGCCACTCAGTTCCCGAAACTTCTTCCATGCACATCTCACTCGAGCAACCGTTGCCGAGTGTGATCCACCTTCTCCATTCAGCATGTCTCCGAGGTAGCAAAATGTTTTCACACCTTCCAACTTCACTGCGTCTCCAAGATCCAACTCAATATTTCCTACATCTGCAGCTCCCTCTGTGCACACCTTACACTTGAATGTAGCTGCCACACTGGTTAATGACCCTCTCAGACCACCACATTTTTGAAGAACCCACTAAGCGCACATTGTACATTGAATGGAGTTCACTCCGACAGTCCGACACCCTTCCTGCACACAGCACATGGCCACTTCCCAGTTCTTTCCACCCCACCACATACTTTACCACTTGCCATCACCTTCGTTTTTCCGATATTCACCTTCAGACCTTTTGTCTCCATACATTCCTTCCACTTGTTCATCTTCTCCTTCAGTCCATCCATACTTTCCGCAATCAATACCAGATCATCTGCATGCAACAACTCCCACGGTAAACCCTCCTTTACATTCTGAGCCAGCACCTCCATCACAACCACAAATCGTAGTGGACTTAGTACCGACACCTGATGCACTCCCACCTTCACCTCAAACTCACCATTTCTGGAGTTCTATGGGAATAGAAAAATAAAAAATATACGATGGCTGGAAATAGACTATGGCTGGAAATAGACGATGGCTGGAATAGAAAAGCTGGAGTACTATGGGAATTTCAGTCGATGGGATAATTAAAAAGAACACATCTTCAACAATACATTGGACGTTAGGAATATCCATTTATGTTTTTCCAGAAAGAAAAAAATGATTTGTTGGAAAACTTTTAAGGTCAATAAGGGCTGGCAGGATGGCCTGTAGGTATGCGCACTCATCTTTGAGTTGTCTATCCTGGGTTCGAACCTAGACTCAGTTCAGCTGTAAACTTAACTGTCACCCATGGTGTCCTTCATCTGGGGTATGTGTGTGCCGTCCATCAGAAGAAAGTTAAGCCAGAAGACCCGTCTGCCAGCAATAGTGTTAGTGGACGTTAAAGATCTCATAAATTGTCATTCGCAAAAAGTAGGCGAATAATCGTCGGCATCCGAAATCATTTCCAATTTCCTGTCACCTTCAGTCCAAAGCCTGGTGTTGGCTTAGCGGTTAGGGTGCTGGCTTGGGATCCTAGAATCCTGGGTTCGAATCCCGGTCAATCGCTGAATTAATGCCAGGGGGGTTGACTCAACCTGTCATCCTTCCGAGGTCGGCAAATTGAGTACCAGTTCACTGGTAATTCCCTGTGTGTCGCAAGAGGCGACTAACAGGGTTGGGGGCAGGAAGGGCATCCGGCCATAAAACATTGCTTCAAAAAGGGGACCACGGTGCCCAAAAGAGGCCAACCCCTGCTCTGCAGGGAAAAATAGCCTCCAAAGGTGGTTGTTCTTCTTCTTCAGTTCAACGTCAGACCTGGCCAGCTGGTTTGGGGTAGACTGTGGCCAAATAATGGAGGTTATCCAGCCAATCCCACAAGAAGGTGGGATTAATTGTGGCCATTAAAGGGGTAGTAGTAGTTTGAATGCTCGTAACAAGCAAGACAAAACAAGCATTCTGAGTATTGCGCTGCAATACATGTCCCCTACCGGCATTGGGTAGCACTGTCATAGAAGACAGTATTATGACTTACCGCACTCCAAATTATAGTCCGGAAAACTGTTGGAGAAATTCCCAAAGTTCAAAGTGCCATAACTTTGTCAAAAATGATCGAAACGTCGTGAAGTTCGAACTTGATCTGTAACTTATCATGAGGAAACCATGTGCCAAGGTTGAAATCATTAGCATTAAGAGTTTAGAAAAAAAAGTCCGGAAAACTGTTCTTTGTGTGATGGACTGAGAGACTGACAGACGGAGGGACGGAGTGCAAACCTATAGTCCCCTACGGTGTACACCGGTAGGGGACTAATAATAACGCGATTCCAAAAAACACTTCATTAATTACAGTTTGGATAATGTTCCTCATCAAGACAATACAGCAGGACAAGATGTCGTGTGGTCGATGCACTTAGAGTATTTTGACAACCTGCTGAGGGTCGTCCAATCAGAACTCAGCAGCATGCTGCTTATGCTAAGATGGCACATTTAGGTTTCCATGGAATTCTAACAGTTGCTTTCGCACTTTCGAAGTACTATCAACATATTGTGAGAATGACAAATGGTGAAAATGCATGTAAATAGACGAGAAGGCACGCAGTGAAAACAGATGAGTAAAAGAAAAAGGCAAGGTTATCTCAAATGGAAGGGTGGACTTCCATAAGGACAAACAAGATGAAAAGCTCGGAAAGAGTTCCATTAAGCCCTTCAATCACAAGGACAATCTTACCTTTGGAGTTATCTAGTCTGAGTTTGATTACTGGCCCAGCTCTAAACTGTCGGTTAGGTGTTAAGCTCTGGTCCTCTCTGGCAACATTAGATGTTAACATTCAAGATGCCATGGTGTCTTGTCCAAAGGGTAGGCCATTGTCACTGGCAGCCTGGCAACATTCCAACTTCCCACCTGAACCAACTGAATCTCAGAAATTTGGTCGAATTTCAAATTCGTCCAATAAATAAATAAATATGGCTAAAAGAAACATTCCAATCAAAAGTTTTTTAAAATTAATCTAGGAGAAAGTCGACTTCAAAAGCACCAATCAATGCATTTTCCATCACCCATCCTGAAAGAAAATAGGAAATCTGTGAAAAAAACGAAATGGCAGAGGCACATTGAACAATTAAACGTTACTGAAACATCATGCCTGCACACACCATCCCAGGTAGCGTGAACCCAACAAACGTTGGCCCAGTGTCATCCCAAGTGCGCGCCGACCAAACACCACTAACTGTCTCGGTTATCACCAACTCCAAAACGCCATCTCAGCTCATCATCGACTGGCAACAATCCAACAACTCGTGCTCGTACAACTGAAGTTAATTTCTCGCACGAGAATTTCAACCACCTGTGATGAAAACGCAAATGAAAGCAAGTAGTGAAACGCATGATGAGTACAGCGAGTCTAAATTGTGAAAGAGGAACCTCGACAGACCACTACCGGGGAACACCACACAAAAGGAGAAGTGTTCATTTCTCATGTGGATCTGAAATTATAAAATTGTCAACACCAACCTTAGATAGCTGTTCGGCATTCAAATCAGTAAGAAAAATAATGAAATAAAAAGGTCGATACAATTGTAGCGTAGAGCCTAGAGTCAGCTTTACAGATTAATAACCATAAACAGGCCTTAAACACCTTTACTGGTAAGAAAAGAAAGAAAGAAATAAAGCAGAAGTTAAAAAAAAAAAAAAGTTTAAATATCAAGAGGTTATTGCAAGTGAAGAGTGAAGGCCAAAGAAAAGCTTGAAAGGCCAAATACACTGAGCAGTCCTCACATCATTGGTGCCCATTAATGACTTAACCACAACATTAACTGCCTCCACCGCACAATGAAACTAACTAGTAAGGGAAACATATGAAAATCTGTTAACTAAATTGTTACCAAAAAATTTCTTCACCAATATGTTTGTAAAGGTGTGTAATAACATGTGTTAAAATGTTGAAGGTCAACTCCCGTGGGAAACCCAGAAAAAAAGCTGTTGAATTCGGGTACCGAAAAATTATTTTCGAGAATTTTTATTTTTTTTAAATCGGCCCTTAAGTAATTTATGAGGGGTCAAATAAGGGGTTTTCATGATTCTGAGTTGATTGTTAACATTTATATTTCACCACAGACACTCCTTTGTGGAAAAATAATTTCTAAATATATCTCATTTTCTACTTTGCAGGACATGGAGTCTAGCAATATTGATGAAGACGTTACTCCACCTGTGCTCAATTGCTTCATCTGTGCACGCTCGGATACACCAGCTGAAAGGCTCATACAGGCAACTCCAAAGGGATACTCAACTTTATTGAAACAAGCAGAAACTGTCGAAAATGTTACTGTTGTGGAACGTATGAAGGAGGCTCAAAAGGAAGGAAAACTGAGGTACCACCAGAAGTGTAAAAATGATCTGTACAACAACTTTGTTGCAACCACCAAGAAGTCAGCTCAAGCATCAAAGGCAGAGAAAGAGTCATCAAAGTTGAAGAGAAGACGCACTACTTGTGAGTTCAGTTCATCAACTGGCTGCAGTTCTAGAAGATCACAGTCAGTTGACCTCCTGTATAAGGATGTATGCATTCTTTGCAACCAACCAGCCCAGCTCTACAAAAATAATCCAGCACAAGCTAGAAAGAAATACAGAGTGCCAGATAATTTGACTGCAGATACACTGAAGGCAAGCTTGCTGAAGACAGCACGGAGTCGCGGGGATGACTGGGGCACTGAAGTCACTGGACGCCTGGAAGGGATCAACGACTTGGTAGCAGAAGAAACACTGTACCGTTTGCGATGCAAACTTATGTTTGCGAGAGGTGACAGTTTGTCCAAGACTGATGAGGAAGGAAAAAGGAAGAGAGGACAGAGGAGTATTGATGAGGAGCGAGAGGCAGTTTTTATTGAATTCTGCGAATGGTTAGCCTCAGAATTAGAGCATGGGGTAATGAACATGGACCAAGTCCATGAAAAGCTGCAGGAGTTTGATCAGTCACCAGAGAAGAGCCTTTCTTATTCAAAGCATTGGCTAAAGATAAAACTTCTAGAGAAATACGAAGACACCTTGTATTTCACAACACAGGAAAGAAGGGCAGATGTACTCTGTCTCAAAGATGGCACCGACAATATACTGCGAGAGCATCATGCTAATCTTGACCATAGAGATGAGAAGACTCAGATCATAAAGACGGCACTCAAGTTCATATCCAATGATATTGCCTTGATTGATTTAGGTCCAAAGTCATACCCCACCACACACAGTATGACTGACATCGATAGTCAGCTGACACTTGTTCCTGCAAGCCTTCAGATGTTCTTGAGACCGATTGTCAAGACAGACGAAAGAGTTGCCGTTTGGGGGCAGAATTTTATTAAGGCCTGTCGACCTCGGTCTGGAGTATTGCCACACCAAATGGGGCTTGCCATACAACTTGATCATAGATTTGGGTCAAAATGGATGCTCAACAAGTTCCACCGGCTGGGATACACTGAGTCTTACACGGAGACACAAAACTACAAATACTGCTTCCTTAATAGTAGGAGTGGAGATGATGTTCCAGATACTTCTGGCACTCTTGACACCATTGTGGAGGAAACCGATGAACAGATCAATGATGAGGTTGCGGTTGATGCTGCGCTTGAGGATCAATCAGTGATGACAGCCAAAGTGCCAGCCAGTGAAAGTGAATTATCAAGTAATGATCAGGTGGTCTTTATGGAGGTTGGGGAAACAAACAATGCAGTCACTCAGTTTGTTGGAGACAATATAGATTTAAACATTGTCTCTATTCACGGAAACACTCCCTTTCACTCAATGGGTTGGATCGAAGTCACCTCTCCGGCACCACCTTTGCCAGATCCACAGACAACAGCAGCTTTCCCCCGGGTGAAGTTGAAGGCACTCGACAAAGCTAAGATCCTGAGAGGAACTGAAGTAAAGATTATTCCATTTACGAACAGGAAACAGATAGGAACGAACGCGATCATGTTTCTCCCCCTCGCTGAGCTTTCCTCCTCCCTGGCTCATGATCAGCCACTCCTCACTCCAGGTGACACACTCTGGGCAGCGGGGTGGGTGATCAAAGCCAACGATCCTGAGTTCCCACACTCCAACTGGAATGGCTGGATGAAGAGAATCCATGCTAATGATGCAAAGCAGAGCACACAGATCGAGTTCCTCCCAGTTATTGAAGGAGACCCTAATGACCTCAACACCATATTCACCACTCTGAAAGAGTGCATACGGCGCACTGGGGTCGCTATAGTGACCTTTGATCTTCCGATTTGGCTGAAGGCTGTGAATATAATAAAGCAGGCAAATCTACCCGTCATTCCAAGGTTGGGTGGTTTTCACCTGCTGAAGTCTTATCTTGGATCAATGGGTAACATCATGGAAGATTCTGGACTACTAGATGTGATCCAGTTGATCTATCCTGGAAGTACGACAGCCAACCACATCATGGATGGAGGATGTTTTGACAAGGCAATCCGTGTTCACCTCCTCATCGATGCAGCCATCTATCAACACATCATGAAACTTGCCTTCACTGAGGAGGAGCATGGTGACATGAAGACCTTCATGGAGAAGGTGGCTGATGGGAAGATGGGAGCCAGACACTCAGACCCAGTAGTGCCAGTGTTTGAGCAAAGGTTTGAAGAAACCTTCAAACGACTCGCAAAAGGAGGAAGAACACCTGCACTCTGGGTGGAGTACCACCACCACATGGTAGATGTGATCAAGGTCTTTTTATCAGAACCGAGCGACTTGCAGACCACAATGGGCATCTGTCCTGCATTGTTACCAAGATGCTTCACATCTTTGCCGCTGCAGGCCATCATCAGTATGCCAAGGGCGCACGGCTGTACTGTCAACTCATGAAGAAACTAGAAACTTTGCCTGCTTACAAAGGCCTGCCTTCTACAGAGCATGTCTCTGAACCCCAGTGACTATGGATGGACAATAGGTGTGCATGGGTATGAGCCAGTTCCAACACTGGACCCCACGGCTCCTGAGGAGCTATTGCAGTTCACGAGCTGTAATTGTCATGGAGATTGCAGCAACCGGCGATGCAGCTGCAAGAAGAATGGGGTCACGTGCATCTCGGCCTGTGGAGTCTGTAATGGCATTACATGCAGAAACTGCAGTCATGATGTTGTTGAGTCTGAAGAAGACATAGACAATGACTGTTGAAACTTCTGACATTGTGAATGAGAAATAACTCTTGAGTATTATATATGTATGTGAAATAAAAGCTACTTTGTGTGTAAATGTAAAAGTGAAAATATAAATGTTAACAATCAACTCAGAATCATGAAAAACCCTTATTTGACCCCTCATAAGTTACTTAAGGGCCGATTAAAAAAAATAAAAATTCTCGAAAATAATTTTTCGGTACCCGAATTCAACAGCTTTTTTTCTGGGTTTCCCACGGGAGTTGAACTTCAACATTTTAACACATGTTATTACACACCTTTACAAACATATTGGTGAAGAAATTTTTTGGTAACAATTTAGTTAACAGATTTGTGAAATATCTCATAAAATGCCCTTACTAAACATAGGGGTTGAAGTTTGTTAATTCATTACTTGTGTAATTTTAAACTTTCACTTGTGCGGATAACAGGCCCAGACACACAGACACAGCAGACACACAGAGTGGGAGAGCGAATGCACCTATTAGGGATGCATATGGTGAGGTGGAACATGAGCATACAAGCAGGAAGGCAAATTAATAGACAAGCCCACACACACACACACAATGTGGTTTGGCATAATAAGTAGGCACACATGGGGTTTGGTGGAGTGAGGGGTGGGGGAGAGTTGGTCATAGATGCAAGTTTTGGGGTGGAGGTTGGAGGGTTAGGGTAGGAGTGAATCAGCGTTGGGAGCAATAAGCCAAATCCTAATACAATGACAGCTTTTCGATAATATTTTGGCCAGAACTGTGTTCCAGATATGGCCAAACGCACATACGTTTTGTGTCCCACTGATAGGTCGGATCTGAATCCAGACCTGAACATAAATCTAAATCGGCTTGTACTTGTCATCTAACCCAACTCATCGCCCAAATCTTGTCATAATCCATCCACAACCTTTTGGCACATCATGCCCGATATATCTTTGACAGATTGACATATCTTTGAAATATCGTTTGGCCCGATCTCTCAACTGTGAAGATTCACTTGATAAATTCAAAAAGATCCTCCGGATCCGGATTTGAATCTTCACCAAAATCGAATCAATTCGTCTTTGTCACACACCCAACCTGTCCACCAATTTTGGTCCAAATCCGTCCGCAACATTTTGAGATATTCAGTTCACAAATAAACAGACAGCCAAACAGACAGACGGGTGAAAAACGTTTCCGTTTACCTTTAGTGGTGGAGGTTATAAACCTTCATGTCACAAAACATAGTCTCTCCAGTATTGTGACGTTCTGATCATTTTTATAAAGCACCTTCATCCTTGAACCATTTCTAACACCATCTTGTTTTCCCTGTGATCACACCATCAAATCCCTTCCATTTGTCACCAGAGATTTCAATATCGTGCAATTCCATGAAATCCTGCTTCCTAACCATCTGAGTCGCTGCTCCAATAGAGCGGACATGATAAACTGCTCCAATAGATCAGAAAAGCCTGAACTGAGGTTTTCCAATATTTTTCCAGGGTCTAACTATGGCTCATTGAGGAGCTGCAACTCAAATCCTTTGTCAATATACCAATGAAATACCTTAATTCAACTAGATGGTATTCATAGAATACTTACCCTGCGCAGTCAACTTGTTGTGAGTAGGGATGCAGATTGAGCATGAAAATGAGGGTGAAGTGGCAACTGGCTTCCTACCAGCTAATTTTGATATTTTAATAAAGTATGGGCCCTGACTACTTCACACACCAAAAATACCCAGAATCCCCTTGGGGGAACATGTTCAAGTGACGTCATCAAGATGGCCTCCGTTTTTATTAAGTTTTTGTATTTTATTTTTACATTGAGGGTCCCTGTGTCCTGATCTGTAATAAAATGATACTAGCATCTGATTTAAATATTATATTTAATAATATTAAATAATATTTTAAAAGAATATTATTAATTATATTTAATATTTAAAATAATATTTAAATAATATTTAAATAATAAATTAATATAAATGCATGCATTGCAAATGCATGCATGCATGCAATGCATTTAAATGCATTTAAATTAATTTAATTTAACTATTTAAATAATATTTAAATTAAACGCAGCTGATGCATTAAGATCAATTTCTTGGGTATTAGGGTATTCAGTTGTTGGTTGTAATTTTTCTATGTCTCTGCGAATAATACTAACTACACGGTGAAGTATTTGGGAATCATTTTTATAATCAGAACCATTGTTGTAAGCACAATCTCACGAACTTCTGCTGGCTTCATATTCATTGCTGTAAGTTTTATTCCTTTCTTTTTATTCTCTGGTTCTCCACAAATGAAAGTGTTCATCCCAGGAAAAGGCTGATGTTTTTTCTTTTGACAGTAAAACTACTATATAAAAGGTTAGGTACCATGTCAGCACCTGTACACAATGCCAAACTTTACAATTTTGGCAGCCATTTTGATGACGTCATTTAAGCATGTTCCCCCATAGGTATTATGGGTATTTTTGGTTTGTGAACTTGTCAAGGCCCCTACTTTATAAAAAATACCAAAAGTAGCTGGTAGGAAGCTGGTTGCCAGTTCCGCTAATTTTTAAGGCACTTTTTGACAATAATCTGCAGCCCTAGAGCCAACTCCCCTGTTTTTGAACATTGTTTTTCTTTGATCCAATATGGCTGCCAGACCACGTGAGCGATGACATCATAAATTTATATTCTCCATTATAATTGTTGTATAGATCACGCTCAATACATTTCAAACTGATCAGACTAAGCGTTTTCCCTGTCGAATTATGACGTCATAATTATGGCACAAATGACATCATTGTTAACAACACCTATTCCGCATATGGAGTTCTTTACAATGAGCCATGTTAAAAAAATTTCCAAGCAGCGGTTTTGGAGATATAGAGGTGCAACATTTTTCGCTTTTTCCAAGACAGCGCCTGTACCACATGACCTATGACGTCATGATTATCATTAAAATATTCTAAAGGAGGAGGCTCTCCTATGGTGAAAATTTCGTGTCTATCAGACCAACAGTTGCTGAAAAAAAATTCATAATGATCAGATGGATAAGCGTTGTATTTGTCGAATTATGACGTCATAACGAAGGCACCGATGACATCATCATTAACATATCTTATTCCCCATGGGGAGTAGTTCACAATGAGCCAGGTCTCAATTTTTTTCATGAAGTGGTTTCAGAGATATAGAGGTGTGAAGTTTTTCCAAGATGGCGCCTGTACCACATGACCTATGACGTCATGATTATCATTCAAATATTCTATATGAGGAGGCGCTCCTATAGTGATAATGTCGTGCCCATCAGACCAACAGTTGCTGAGAAAAAAATTCACAATAATCGGATACGTGTTGCACTTGTCGAATTATGACGTCATAACGAAGGCACAGATGACATCATTAACATATCTTATTCCCCAAGGGGAATGCTTGACAATGAGCCAAGTTTCAATTTTTTCCATGGAGCGGTTTCGGAGATAGAGGTGCAACTTTTTTCGATTTTTTTCCAAGATGGCGTCTGTACCTTGTGACCTATGACGTTATAATTATCATTTAAAAAAAATCTACAGGAGCTGCACATATTCTGAAAATTTTGTGTCCGTCGGACTAACAGTTGCAGGGGAATTTTTGTTTTATTCATACTGATCAGATCAAGCGTTGTACTTGTCGAATTATGAGGTCATAATTACGGCACCGATGACATCACCATCAACATATCTTATTCCCCATGGTGAGTACTTGACAATGAGCCATGTTTCAATTTTTTCCATTGAGTGCTTTGGGAGATATAGAGGTGTAACGTTTTTCCAAGATGGCGTCAATACCACGTGACCTATGACGTCATAATTATGAATAAAAAAATTCTACAGGCGGAGGCGCTTCTACGGTAAAATTTCGTATTAATTGGACCAACTGTTGCGGAGAAAATGAATTTTGAAAATACAGACACATAAGGCACACGGCACACGTACGGCCGGCACATACGCACCTGAATGCTTAACCCTGTTTTCGCTTAGTGAGCGCAGGGTAATGACATGTCCAAACTCATTTACATCCACACAAATTGAAACAATGCCCCGCTATTTGTGGGTTTCACTATTCGCGGATTTTCCAGGAACGGCCCACACATCAACCGCATGTTGTATAGCAATGTCAGCCCACACGCAGGTTCTTCAGCTCAACCTTCTAATGGCGTGTCCTTCTCCACTCCTCACCCAGCTCGTACACAGCACTACTGGTCATGCCTCATCCTTTCCGGTTCCTCATGCATTCATCGATATTCATGTAACTCCCAATACTACATATTCCTTTTTTCGTGAAGATAGCAACTAATAATAAAAAAACCAAAGGACATAGTAAGCATGTAATTGATGGTAAATAAAATGAAAACTGAATCACCTACCACATATCCCGTTATTTCTTTTTTCATGAAGATAACAACAACTGGTAATGAAAAACATAGTAAGCATGTAATTTAAGGTAAACACATCACATGACAAAGTCCTTGGTCTATTCAGAGGCTCGACGATGTCTGTTCCCATGACGAACACCTGGGGTAATAACTTGTGGAGGCATTTGTTGGGCAGGGTTATGTGCACCATAAGCCTCAAAACCTGTCATACTTTCAGCAGCAAGTCCATTTCGGGTCTGAATTGCAGGTGTGAGATGAATTGCATTCCACACTTTCCTATCAGAGAGTCTGTAGGTAGCACGACCTCTCTGTTCAATGATCTTGAGAAGTTGGGTAAACTTGGTTTGTCCTTTCTTGTGAAGTCCAGGTTTCCGAACTCGCACGAAAGAACCACATTGAAAGGTGGAAGGTTTTGCTCTCTGGCGCTTGTCTGTACGTTTTGTCGTATCGTTTAGACTTCTCTTGATTCTGTTGAACGCAGCGTCTCACATCCTCGAGTCTTGCAGCAGGTACGCTCATTTGACGGTCCCCAATGTGCAACTTGGTGTGCAGTGTACGTCCATGTAGAAGTTCAGCAGGAGTCTGATGAGTTGTTGCATGTCTTGTAGCTTGATACGTTTGCAAGACATCGGGTACGAATGATTTCCAGGGTTTCCCTTTGAGGTTTGTGGTGTGCAAACAGTCTTTAAGCACTTTATCTCCCAATTGGCTTGTGGGTAATATATAGAACTATGGCAGTGCTTGATGTTTCTTTCCTGCAGGAATGTTTCAAACTCAGTTGAAACAAACTGAGATCCATTGTCAGTGAAAAGTTCCTGCGGGTTTCCTTCACGACTGAATAATGTAGTCAGGAACTTGATAACTGTAGCAGATGTTACTTGGGACGTAAAGGCTACTTCTGGCCATTTGCTGAAGTAATCAATTAAGGTAATGGCATAGCGATAGTCCATTTGGCCGTTATCAAGTGGTCCCACAATATCGATGGCAAGCTTTTCCCATGCAGCATTAGGGAGTGGAACTGGTTGCAAAGGTGGAACCCAAGTGACAGCTGTTTTATCATGCATTTGGCAAGTAATACACAACTTAATTGCAACTTCTACTTGGGAGTCCATTCCTGGCCACCAGTAGAGGTCACGCAGCCTTTGTTTAGTTCTTACAATTCCTTGATGCACATCATGGGCAAGCTGGATTAACTTGGGTTGAAGTTCTGTCGGCACTATCACACGGTGAGTGCCACAAATTAAGTAATCCTCATGTACAGCCAGTTCATTCCGAATGCGAAAGTAGGAAAGTACATTTGGGTCAATGCCCTTTGCATTGCAAGGCCATCCTCTGGAGACGTATCTTAGCACCTTCTGTAGAATAGGGCATCTATTACAAGCTTCCTTGAATTGTTCCACAGGTACAGCAGAGAAGTCACCAGACACTAAAGCCACCATTTCTACATCTTGTTCATGGTAAGGTTCTGCCATGGGGAGTGGTAACCGAGATAAACAGTCTGCAGTCACATTTTTATGGCCAGGTTTGTATACAATTTCATAGTTGAACGACAGTAAGCGTACAGACCAACGTGCAATTCTCATTCCAGCTTGACCAAGATCTTTCAAAGACAGTAGTGTGGTCAGTGGACTGTGATCTGTACGCAGGATAAATTTCCGACACCACAGGTAAGTACGCCATTTCTCAGTTGTCCAGACGCAGGCAAGTGCTTCCTTCCCCACTGTAGAGTACTTGCGTTCACATTTTGTGACTGCTCGTGAGGTGAATGCTACTGTTTCCTCTGTAGAGTTCTCATGAAGTTGAGTGAGCACTGCTCCGAGTCCATAATCAGATGCATCTGTGGTCACAATGGTGGTCAGAGTAGGGTCAAACAAAGCAAGTGCAGGGCTGTTAGCAATTAATTTTTTTTACCCTTTAAAATTGAATGTGTGCAGCATCGGTCCAGGAGAAGTCAGCATTCTTGCGCAGTAGGGCACGGAGTGGCTCCACGACTGCCATATAATTGGGAATGAATTTGGAGTAACAATAAGTCAAACCCAGAAAAGAATGCAGAGCAGATGCATACTTTGGGGGTGGTGCTTGTGTTATTGCCACCACATGTTCTGTGTTTGGACTTGTGCCCTTTCCTGAGAATACGTGACCCAGAAAAGAAAGTTCAGCCTTCCTGAAATGGCATTTCTCATAATTCAGTTTTAAGCCTGCTTGATCAATACGAATCCAAACAGCTTGGAGGCGTGCCTCGTGTTTCTCAGAGGATGAAGCATACACAATTATGTCATCTAGGTAACACTGGACACCCTCCTGTCCAGCTAAGATCTGTGACATCATTCGCTGAAATGCGCTGGGAGCAGAAGCAAGACCATAAGGTACACGGCAAGAGTGGAAAAGTCCCTCGTGTGTTATGAAAGCCACAAGGTTTCTGCTTTCCTCATGCAAGAGCACTTGATGATATGCACTCTGAAGATCAAGAGTAGAGAACATTCTTACTCCACGAAGTTCTGCGAATACCTCCTCAATATGTGGGAGTGGATGACTATTATGATCGCCTTATTGGGTTCACGAAGATCCACGCACAGTCGTATACCTCCTGTTTTCTTATGCGTAACGACAATAGGTAAAACCCATTCAGAAGAGTCAATTCTCTCAATGATACCTGCTTCTTCAAGTGTTTTCACTTCTTGTGAAACAGCATCACGGACAGCAAAAGGTAAGCGGCGAAGCTTCTCCTGGATTGGCACCACATCAGGCCTTGTCTTTGCTCTGTGTACAAATCCTTTTGCATAGCCTAGAGCTCCAAAGGAGTTAGGATGAGATGTCCAACAAGCCGATGTTTGATGAACAGAGATACTCAGTACTGGTGCAGGAGAAACACATCCATTAACAATATTCAGTCTGGGAGCAGTGAAAAGGTCCATGCCAAGTATAGGTGTTCCAGAAGGCACAATTAAGAAATCAGCAGGCACAGAAACATAGTTGTGTCACACCTGTACGTTAAGACAACCAACCACAGTGATTGATTTTTTCAGGTTAGTCGCCAAGTGTAATTTTGGTTCTGTAAGAAGTGCACTCTTGAAATTCTCCAGGTAGGTAGACTCTGGAAGTATTGAAATGACTGAATCTGTGTCCACCAGTAATTTAGTTGAGCATGCCTGTCCATCAGGTTTCCAAAGACGAACATCACAAAATAGGTTCCCTCTAATTTGTTCAACAGCATGTGTTTATGCTTAAAACAGTCGCATCTAGCACAGTCACTTCACGCACTTGGTAATTGTGGTCTCCACTGCGACATACTTTAGCAAAATGTCCAGTTTTACCACACTGCCTGCTATTTACATCTTTTGCAGGGCATTTGGGGTAATTTGATGAGTGCATTGCAGATCCACAATGATAACAGGTATTCTCTTGGAGTACCTGTCGAGCTGATGAAAATGTTGGCTTTGCAGGTTCATTTGATGTATGGCACCGCGTATGCGTATGTATTGCTTCGCTCTGGTACGTGCAGGTATTGTATTTACATCGTGAAAGGACATTGATGTGCCATATGTAATCGCTTTCACTTCCGCCATGGCCGATTCGATTTGTCCCGCCATTACAAGGGCTTTCTGCAGTGTAAGCTCCGGTTCCAAAAGCAACCGTTCCCGTATGTGAGCGAGCTGTAAGGGTTTTTCCCACGTGCTGATCTCGTATCATTTCATCAGAGAGATCTCTAAACTCGCAAATAACCGCAATATCCTGTAAAGCAGCAACGAACTGAGCAGTCGATTCACCCGGTCTTTGTGCCCGCTGACGAAACATATCGTTCGAAAACAACGTTCACTTTTGGCATGAAATAGGCTGTTAATGTGGCGAGAGCAGCAGAGTACGTGTTCTCAGCAACTGGTAGAGTATAGAATAAACACTGCCATTCAGCTCCTAGGCGGTGTATAAGCAATGCGTGCTTCCTCGCATCAGAAAGTGTGTCGTCATTTACTTGTACACAAGAACAGGAGGTATACGACTGTGAATGTGGTTGGTACTTGTACGCAAGAAGCAGTGAGGACAAGCCCCACACAAGGCCACAGTACAGCTGAACGAGGCCCCACACCAAGCATGAGCAGGGCTCGTGCAGCACAGGTTTTTCTCTTTTTATTCTCGTCTCCCTTCCCTGAACTATGTTTCACGAATGAGAGATCAAGGCATACATGTGAAGCTCTTGTGGTTTCGGGGCACATGGATGTAACTTATTCACCATTATTTGTTAGCTGCGTCACCGAAGGTGGTTATTTATGTATTCACCCCTGTTTGCCAGTTTGTGAGCAGGATATCTCAAAATGTTTTGCACGGATTTGGACGAAACTTTATGCACAGGCAGGGTGTCTAACAAGGACGCATTGATTTGATGTTGGTAAATAACTGGATAAGGGCAACCCACATTTCAAAGTTGGTCTCCAAAGCTAGATACCAACTGGACATCTTCCATCATGCAAAGTCCTTCCTTGGCACACCTAAACTCTTATCCACCTACAAGGCTTTCATCCGCAGCTTGATTGAATCCTGCTCTCCCCTCTGGGATGGTGCCCCTGCCTCACACCTTACTCAGCTTAACACCGTGACAAACAAGGCCTTCAAGGGTCATTGGAATCTCTCAAGATGAAGCCAAGTCTATGGGGCTATTATTTAGCGATACCACTGACCTATCGGCGATGGCGGTCTTATTCCGCCTTCTTTCTCGTCTTGCACTCTCTGCCCTCTCTGTGTTTTGTCCCCCCCACCCCCACCCCCAGGTATCTCCAGGACGCACGCGATCCACCAGACACCCACTTCTGCTGAAACTGCCTCAATCCAGAACCACTGCTCACCTCGACTCATCTATTCCTCTTTTCCCTGCCTGGGGCACCACCCTCCACACTCTCTTCAATCTCAATCTTCCCTCCAGGTCTTCATGACAGGTGTTCACCA
The DNA here is from genome assembly GCF_964187855.1 of Myxine glutinosa. Classification (NCBI taxonomy): domain Eukaryota; kingdom Metazoa; phylum Chordata; class Myxini; order Myxiniformes; family Myxinidae; genus Myxine; species Myxine glutinosa. Next base: position 103,686,402 of record NC_136270.1, read on the forward strand.
CCATCTCATATCACCCCAAATCCACTTTTTTGAAATACCAACTTCTGTCCTGGAAGTCCTTGGTGTCATTGTGTTTTATACTTCTCCCACCCCACCCCCCCCCCCCCCTTCTCACGCCCCCTCCCCCCAAGCCCTCTCCCTCCCACACATCTCCCTGCTCTCAAATGTTATGTTTGTGTGCTTCCCCTTCTCTCCCCATCTTGTCTTCCGCTCCCTATTTTTATATATCTTGTTTGTCTGGTTGATTTGTTTGTGAAATAAATGTTAGCTCTTTCACGAGCCTCGATTCAGTATACAAAAAAAAAATATCCCCCATCCAAAACCATGAACTTTCCTGTACCTATTTCAACAACCCCTACCCCTCCCAAAAGGTTGCTTCCGTTTCCATTTTGTCCACCTTTTGCGCTCTCCTCTACCCCTCATCCTTATCGACATCCCTTGTTTGGCCATCTCCGTCTATTTTATCCCTCCACCCTGCTGTTGGCGTTTCCCCTTCTCCTTCTGCTGTTCCTTTTGTTATGTTCCATCCTGATCCATTCTTAGTTCTAGCTCTTCCATGAGCCTTGACGATACAAAAATAAAACCTGCTCAAACATATTTGGCTACTTCCCCAGAATCAGATCTCGAACGCAGCATTGCCATGTGTAAAACCACGTTTGGGAAAGTGAATACAAGTAGATGTCCTTGTAGTTTCAGACATCATTACCTGGTTTTAAACATCCTCCCAGGGGTTGATGTTGTGCCTGATCAGGAAAATAATTGCATGGTTAGAGAAGCGTTGCACAATTTCCACGTCATGCACAATGCAGCATTTGAATATTATAAGGTCTATTTGCATTTGTGACGCGTTATATTTGCTCATCGATCTACATTTCAATAGAGATGGTTGTCACATCAATAAAGTCAGAGGAGCACAACAGAGATTAACAATGGAAGGAGAGTTCATAGGTTATAATGATAACATAGGGGAGGCATTAGGTTTTTGTGTTGTACAAAAATGATCATTGGTGTATTGTTGTTAAATGTGCAGCGAAGACTGCTAAAACGGTTTCAAACTATTTTGTGCTCGACAAATTAAGTCTTGCCTCTGGCCCTTCTCCGCCGCAATGGCTGAGAAGCGACATACCAGATGTGGAATGACGTCATGATTAAACTAGGAACTAGAACGGCACTCAGTAGAGAGCATACCTCCGCCTGGTTGGCCATGTCACTCAATGGTGAAGAATCACTTTTTAAATTCTACTAGCTGGAGCCGGATCCAGATCTTCACCAAAATTTAATCGATTCGTCCTTGTCACACACACAACCTCTCCAACAAGTTTCGTCCAAATCCGTCGATAACTTTTTGAGATATTCTGCTATGTATCGTTTTTGGCCATGTCACTCAATGGTGAAGAATCACTTTTTAAATTCTACTAGCTGGAGCCGGATCCAGATCTTCACCAAAATTTAATCGAATCGTCCTTGTAATACCCCCAACGGGTCCACCAAGTTTTGTCCAAATCCATCCATAACTTTTTGAGATATTCTGCAATGTATCGTTTTTGACCCGATCTCAGAATGGTGGAGAATCTTTTTTTAAATTCTAATAGCCGAATCCGAATCCGGATGCTCATCAAAATCTAATCATTTCGTCCTCGTCACATACACTATATCTCTGCCAAATTTCGTCCGAATCCGTCCACAACTTTGAGATATTTTGTTCACAAAAGGAACCGAGAGACAAACGGACAGACAGACAGACAGACAGACAGGGGTGAAAACATATAACCTCCATCCACCTTTGGTGGCTGTTCCTCCAGCGGAGGTAATAAGCATGCGTACCCATTATTGAAGCTTATAAGTTGACAATTATTCCAATCCAGGAATCATGCAATTTACCTAAACCCAGGTGTTCCTCTTCTGGTTTTATGCATCTGATATTTTCTGCTCCAAATATTTATTTTGCGCCAAAGTTCAGAGAAGGTGAACTGTTGTTGATGGACTTATTCCAATAGGTATTTGACAACCATTTCCTCACAAAGGGCTAAAAACTGGCTCAATAAGCTAAAAATGAATGGACAACTGTATTTCCACAAGAAAAATCATCGCGTCACCAAGTGGAACCATACATCGATGCTATAAAAGTGAAAATGCATGCAGTACATAATATATATATATATATATATATATATATATTGTTGCGGATATGAGATTGGCATCCATCCATATCCGCTTGTAAATATTCCCCTATTTCCTCCATACTTCCCAACTATCCCCAATCCCCCATTCCCTAGTCCCATTTTCTGTAAACAACACTCTGTAGACCCGACCTTCCCCTATTTCCCCCATTAAATGTCGCATCCAGGTCCACCGCATCTCACGTAGACAACTATAGGACATCTTGCTAGTTATTCTTAGTCTATGTCAGTTAAGGACTCGTTTCCATTAATTCTGACTCTTCGTTGCACCAGAATGTGATTGTATGGCACCGTTAGGAAGTTTAGGACCTCCCAATACCTCCCCGCAGCTCTTCCTCATGGTACAACAACAACAACAACAACAGCGGCGGCGGCGCGGGGAGTGTGCGTCCTCACTCCGGCTTGGTTGGTAGGGGGTGTTGAAAGGGCACCAAGCCTTTCCAACGAGCCGCCATCGAGCATGTGCTCGACGGGGTTACCACGTAGGGGCTCGCTGTCAGCTCCTCGTCAAGGGCGGAGCCCGGTAACCCCCCGCACCCAATAGAAGCGGCGGACCGCTCCCATCTGGGGCGGAGCCAACGAGCCGAGGGCGTGTCACTCCCCGCTGAGCATGCGCAGGAAGAGGGAGGTGACGTCAGATGCGCCCTCAGCTTGGAGAGAGAAGACGCCACCTCCGAGCGCTGCAATACCTCCCCGCATCTCTGGACCGGACCGTGTTTGATTCTGCCCCTGAGCCAAGGTGCACCTTGTGCTATCGACTGCCTGTCCTTCCCTGCCATCAATCCCCGTGTAAGTCAGTCTTGTTCCGTTTGTCTGTGGTCTGTCGGGGATAAGATAAGACTGTAACTAAGTGCCCATCTTTTCTGTGCTTTACCTCATACCTTGTAATCTACCCCTTTTCTCCACCACCAATTATATCCTCCTCCGGAGGTCTTGAGAACTGTACCCCTTGTGTCGTTTCATTTATCCCAGTCGTTGTGTCTTTTCCATCATTGATTTAGCATAGCGCGACCAGGTCAACGTCGGGTGGAATCGGGTGAGTTGGGGAAGAATTGGGGGAATTGTTAGGTCGCGGCAATACCACCGCTTGGTAAATAACATCAAATCCGCGATCCGTAACAACTGGTGTCGAGGAGTGAGATCGGACCCGAAGCGCGCTTAACGCGCTCAAAATTACAAGTGACCGAAATTTGTTTTGTTGTAAAATAAAAACCCGAATTTTGAAAGTCGCGCTATGGCAGATCAAGACGGCTGGGTTCCGGTAGAGGAGAGTGAGGCAGGGTCGATCCAGGACCAAATTGAGGGACATGAGGAGAGCGAAGCAGTGAGGGCGGCAGGTTCGCAAAATGGCGTCCTCGCGCACGAGGTTGCGGGCGCGCAAAATGGCGCCTCGCACATTGCTACGGCGGCCGCACCCGCTGCACAAGTGGGAGGGATGGCCCAAATGCAGGCCCTCATGGAGCAATTTATGGTACAAATGCAGGCGTCCCTCAACCTGCAGAAGGACGATATGAGGGCTGATAGTGAGCAAATGAGGGCTGATAGTGAGCGATTGGGTGAGCGATTGGAGGGCCAAATGGGGGTAATGAGGGACGAAGCGAGGGGTACCGGTGAGGGGTTAGAACAAAGGATGGGGGCCCAGATCGGAGGGTTAGGGAGTAGAATAGAGGGATTAGACAATAGATTAGGGGAAATACAGGAGGGGTTAATGGGGGTAGAAAACAGAATGGCCGCTCAAGAGAATCAAATGGAAGGGATGCAAAGGGGGTTAGAGGGGTTAGAAAACAGTATGGAAGGCAAATTGAGGGACATGAGGAACCAAGCGGAAAGGGAAGTTAAAAAAATGGGGCAGCAGATAGAGGGGGTCAGAATGGGGGTAGAAACTAAATTGGATGCTCACAGGGAGGAAATGGAGCAGATGAGGGTGGCATCTGGGCAGGAGATGCAAGTGATGGGAGAGGAGATCAGAAGAGGTGTGAGTGAGGAGGGCGGAGGAGTGCGCGAGGAGGTGAGGCACTGTAAGGAGCGCATGGAGAAGGAGGTGAGAAAGGGGACTGTAAAATTGCAAGGGGGTATAGAGGAGTTGACGCTGGGAGTAGAACAACTGACAGTGGGACAAAAGGAGTTGGGGGACCAGGTAAAGAAGAACACAGCGGTAATAGAGGGTTTAAAATCGACACAGAAGGAGATGAAAAAGGACGTAGGGGTAATTAAAAAAGAGTGTCAGACGGTACATGAGGACCTGACGAGGAAAATGAACAAGGTGGTAGAGGTGATGGAGGTTAAAGAGCGGGAGGTGCGGGAGCACATAGAAAAAAATAAGGTGGAGTTAGAGGAAGAACTTAAGGGGGCGCACGAGGAGATGAAGGAGGTGAAGCAGAAATTAGAAGAAGTGGAAGAAGGGGTGAGCGAAATTAAGAAGCGACGGAGAGAGGATAAGAAAGAGATAAAGGAGGAAGTAAAAGAATTGGTCCAAAGTCTGTGTTCGGATCGTGATGATGTGCTCATTAACCGGATGAGGGATTCGCAGGTGATGGAGGAGAAGCGAAGAGAAAGAGGACCCGGTGTAAGTGGTGACCAATATGGTCGTGCGTATGATGCGCCAGGTGATTTAATAAGCTTGGGGGTTGAGATAGACCCGGATGTTCGTGAGAGGCCAAGAGTGAGGTGTATAGCTGGTCCGGAGGGTATGGAACGAGGGTGCGAGCGAGAGCACCGGTGATGGGAGAGGTGCGAGGTGTGAGTGAGCAAGGTTGTGGTGGTATGGAATGGGTAGCGGGTTGCGGAAGTGTGACCCATGCATCGACACCAACAGGGGTAGTTTTTAGAGGGACAGGGGAGGCACGGGAGCCCCTTGGGGGTAATGTACTGTGGGGGCCCGGCCGGTTCGGCCCCGCGCTGACCCCGCAAGGGGTGACGCACGGGGTCCGGCAGGCGGGCAACAACTCACATACGAGGTGGTCCCACAAGGTCCCACTTGCGCCGTATGACGGTGGGTAAGGGTGGCATCCCTGCCACCCTTCCCATGATGGGGGGCAAATGCGCAATAGTTTATGGGGTGTATGGCAGTTAAAAGTAGCCCGGGTGGGTTAGGATATTGTGTGTAGGGATCAAGCGAAGATGACATTAGGTAACGTTAAGGTTTAGATAGTGACTGATACCTGTAGTGGGGACGTAGTAGCTTAGTGGATGATAATGACGAGGGAGCGCAATAGTTTAAAGGGACGACTGGGAAGCGCAAGTTTCAGAGGGGAGTAGTTAGATGAGATGATGCTGTGTGAGAACTGGACAGGTGTGTGGAGCAGTGTAAGAGTAGTGAGTGTTGTGGATCAGCGCAAATGCGCTTGGGGAGAGAAGGGTGCAGGTGGCACCAGGTGTGAGAGCACAGGTGTGCAAGTACAGGTGTGTGGAATACATGGAGTAAGTGGTACGGAGTGGAGTGGATGTTGCGAAGGTTTGAATGGGGGAAGAGTGGACCCCCATCACGGATACCCGGGGCGGGTAGAGTAAGTGTTAGGTAGAGGGTATAGGTAAATTGTAGTTGGATATTGGCATCTGTGGTGCGGTTGCAGAATGGTATTGTGGATGGGTGCATTAGTGTTGTGGAAATGGCTGGGCGTGTAGCCTGTTAGTGTGTGTAGTTGGTTTGGGCACTCCACCACTGTGAGGATGTCGGCCAGGTGAGGCCGCAGGTGGGCTCTGGGAGCCGTTAGTGTCAGTGGGTGCCTGAGGATCCCGGGTGTGGATCGGGCAGCCCGTGCCAGAGAGGGCACTGAGGGGGTGAGAGTGCGAGAGGGCCTTCCCCAGTTAGTTAGGTTAGGGTGAGGAGCAGGTAAGCTCGGGTGGCAACTACAGTGGTGGAGGTGTGCAGGTGGGTAGACCTGCTGGGAGAGCTACACGTCACAGCCCAGAAATTGTGCGAGGGCACCGGGAGATGAATCGGGGGAGTGAGACCCCAACTTGAGAAGCACCACAGTTTGGTCAATAGGAATTGGTTTTTAGAACCCATAGTGTAAATTGGCCAATGGATTGGCAGGGAAAGACCCCGGGTAATGTAAAGTTGTTGAAGTCATTTAGGAAATAGTTAGGATTGATGAACCTGTCGCACCATACGCAGCCACTTACCTGAGGTGATGATGATGACTCCACACCTGTGTTCCTTTGTTCTGTGTTGCAGGAAGGGAGAATTGCTGTGTGGATTTGTGAGACGCATCACGACGTGGATGAGACATTGGGGTGATTCCATCTCTCCCTCCTTAGGAGGGACTGATGATGAATTGGTAATGGCAAATTTTGATGTTCAGTTGGAGATGGCAAATTTTGATGAGTTGAAAATGGCAAATTTGATTGGTTAGGAGGGAGAGAAGACGAATTTGGTTTATGGGAGGAACGGGGAAGACAGTAGGGACGTTTGTTGATGTGTAAAGTAGATATTTATGGGTAGTGTTGTGTTGTGTGGATACAGTAAGGGGTAAGGGAGGGGCAATGTAGGTTACCTGGTGGGGGGGGGGGGCGTACGGTAGGAACGTACCTGTCTCACCTGGTTCCCATGTGCCCCTAGTGTGCATTACCTTGTATTGCGTGCACTTTTGCGCCCTTACCACCTTACTCACTTGTTTCTTTTGTCTCCCACCTCCGAGGATCTGGCTTTGGGGCAGAGAGAGAGGAGAGAGAGGTGCTGGCTCCGCAGTTGTGGGCCTGTACTTTCGCTGCTTGCTGCCTGGATCGATACACCATATGGACCGCAATTTTTGTGGCCGCCCACAATGGACCGCAGTCTTTTGCGGGCAAGCACCACCCGTTGATGGACCTTTGGGTCAGCGTGGCACCTATGCCATACAGGTGAACCACTTATAGTTGGCCCCCCTGATGGCCACAATTTAGAAATGGACGCGGTTGGCGCCTTTCTTTATTTTTAAAGAAGCCAGAAGGTCAAGTGCACTCCAGGAAGGCAAGACCAGCGGCAGAACATCGGCCGGCTGCGACACCACCGGTGACCATGGACACTTAATTGTGCATTTTTTTGTATTGAACACTTTATTGGTGCACCGGATGGTGCTGACTGTGTGTATTGGGTGGTGCTTTTGGTGCTTGGATGGGGTGCTCTGCACATTATTAAAGGCCGTAGGGCCACAGGGCACTCGTGGGTTGGTGTATTGATGCTGGCATGCGTGCTCTCTCTCTATGCATAACATCTGCATGTGTTCCTCAAAGAACAGGTCCTGGATCGTAGTGTAAATATCAGTGTAGTCTTGTATAAATGATGCTCCCTACCGGCTGTATGTTTAGTTTGAGGATTCTTTCCGCGATTCGGTTATCCTGTGGGTGTGTTTCTGTGAGGAGAAGGGTGCAACGTCGCAGGGGGACATATTTACTCATTTGTGAACATCTGTAAAACTGTCGCACTCAGGGTTGAGTTAATAGTAGAGGGAACTACATCTGAGTGCCACACTAAAGTAAGTAAAAATTTATCGGGTCGGGACGCCCCGAGGTAGAGAAGGGTGCAATGTTGCGGATATGAGATTGGCATCCATCCATATCCGCTTGTAAATATTCCCCTATTTCCTCCATACTTCCCAACTATCCCCAATCCCCCATTCCCTAGTCCCATTTTCTGTAAACAACACTCTGTAGACCCGACCTTCCCCTATTTCCCCCATTAAATGTCGCATCCAGGTCCACCGCATCTCACGTATACAACTATAGGACATCTTGCTAGTTATTCTTAGTCTATGTCAGTTAAGGACTCGTTTCCATTAATTCTGACTCTTCGTTGCACCAGAATGTGATTGTATGGCACCGTTAGGAAGTTTAGGACCTCCCAATACCTCCCCGCAGCTCTTCCTCATGGTACAACAACAACAACAACAACAACAGCGGCGGCGGCACGGGGAGTGTGCGTCCTCACTCCGGCTTGGTTGGTAGGGGGTGTTGAAAGGGCACCAAGCCTTTCCAACGAGCCGCCATCGAGCATGTGCTCGACGGGGTTACCACGTAGGGGCTCGCTGTCAGCTCCTCGTCAAGGGCGGAGCCCGGTAACCCCCCGCACCCAATAGAAGCGGCGGACCGCTCCCATCTGGGGCGGAGCCAACGAGCCGAGGGCGTGTCACTCCCCGCTGAGCATGCGCAGGAAGAGGGAGGTGACGTCAGATGCGCCCTCAGCTTGGAGAGAGAAGACGCCACCTCCGAGCGCTGCAATACCTCCCCGCATCTCTGGACCGGACCGTGTTTGATTCTGCCCCTGAGCCAAGGTGCACCTTGTGCTATCGACTGCCTGTCCTTCCCTGCCATCAATCCCCGTGTAAGTCAGTCTTGTTCCGTTTGTCTGTGGTCTGTCGGGGATAAGATAAGACTGTAACTAAGTGCCCATCTTTTCTGTGCTTTACCTCATACCTTGTAATCTGCCCCTTTTCTCCACCACCAATTATATCCTCCTCCGGAGGTCTTGAGAACTGTACCCCTTGTGTCGTTTCATTTATCCCAGTCGTTGTGTCTTTTCCATCATTGATTTAGCATAGCGTGACCAGGTCAACGTCGGGTGGAATCGGGTGAGTTGGGGAAGAATCGGGGGAATTGTTAGGTCGCGGCAATACCACCGCTCGGTAAATAACATCAAATCCGCGATCCGTAACAATATTATTCGCCTCCTCTGTGCACTCAACTCCCTCATCCAGGCTGTTGAAGGTATTATATACAATTCGTCTCTGAGGGTCTTCATTGTTTGGTTTCAGATCAATTACGAGTCGAAATGACAGCTGGGTCTGGTTTCAGGTAACTAGTAAAGCAACTCGGTACAGGAGTAGCAGGCAGGGTCACGTTATTATTCTCTCTGGGGTATATATAGATTACAGTAGATCTAGGCCTGGGCCTCAAGAACATCGGGGGTTACCAAATGCTCAGCTTACTGGTTGCTGGTAGAGCGCTCGCCAAGCGGCTTAACCATTCAAGCAAGAACTCCACTCGAAACCCCAGATAAGGAACGGCTGGCTTGGAAAGCACTGGTTAACTCGTTACTAACTGAACATACCCCGGGGTTTCCTGCCTTTCAGGTTCGTGTCATTTCACGCAATGAATTTGTTGTTTTTTTTTTACCTCCCGGCTCATCTTACATTCTCTAATCCGTATCATTACCTCCGCCACCAAAGGTGGATGGAGGTGATGTTTTAACCCCTGTCTGTCTGTCTGTTTGTTGTTTCTGAACAAGATACCTCAAAATTTTGTGAACGGATTCGGACTAAATTTAGCAGAGATGTCGCGGATGTGACGAGGACGAAATGATTAGATTTTGGTGAAGATCCGGATTCGGCTACTAGAATTTAAAAAGTGATTCGTCACCATTGGGACATGGGGCCAAAAATGATACATAGCAGGATATCTCAAAAAGTTATGGACGGATTTGGAGCAAACTTGGTGGAGAGGTTGTTGGTGTGACAAGGAAGAATGGATTCACGTTTGGTGAAGATCCAGATCCGGATCCGGCTAGTATAATTTTTAACTGATTCTTCACCATTGGGAGTTAGGGCCAAAAATGATACATAGCAGGATATCTCAAAAAGTTGTGGACGGATAATTTTGATTAAATGTGATTCTGTATTGTGATTTTCTGGTGTACTCTGGGATACAAAACGTAAACTGTTCACCTGGCGGAGGTATACGCTCTACTGAGTACCTTTCTAGTTAACCTTGTACCACGTCTGTCCCGTGTTCACATGTGAATGAATAAGATTAGCTAGAGCCTCGTCTGTCCCGTGTCCCTCATGTGAATGAATATGATTAGATAGAGCCATATCTGTCCCGTGTCCCTCATGTGAATGAATATGATTAGATAGAGCCATGTCTGTCCCGTGTTCACATGTGAATGAATAAGATTAGATAGAGCCTCGTCTGTCCCGTGTCCCTCATGTGAATGAATATGATTAGATAGAGCCATGTCTGTCCCGTGTTCCTCATGTGAATGAATATGATTAGATAGAGCCGTGTCTGTCCCGTGTTCCTCATGTGAATGAATATGATTAGATAGAGCCTCGTCTGTCCCGTGTCCCTCATGTGAATGAATATGATTAGATAGAGCCTCGTCTGTCCCGTGTCCCTCATGTGAATGAATATGATTAGATAGAGCCTCGTCTGTCCCGTGTCCCTCATGTGAATGAATATGATTAGATAGAGCCTCGTCTGTCCCGTGTCCCTCATGTGAATGAATAAGATTAGATAGAGCCATGTCTGTCCCGTGTTCACATGTGAATGAATAAGATTAGATAGAGCCTCGTCTGTCCCGTGTCCCTCATGTGAATGAATATGATTAGATAGAGCCATGTCTGTCCCGTGTCCCTCATGTGAATGAATATGATTAGATAGAGCCGTGTCTGTCCCATGTCCCTCATGTGAATGAATATGATTAGATAGAGCCTCGTCTGTCCCGTGTCCCTCATGTGAATGAATATGATTAGATAGAGCCGTGTCTGTCCCGTGTCCCTCATGTGAATGAATATGATTAGATAGAGCCTCGTCTGTCCCGTGTCCCTCATGTGAATGAATAAGATTAGATAGAGCCTCGTCTGTCCCGTGTCCCTCATGTGAATGAATATGATTAGATAGAGCCGTGTCTGTCCCGTGTCCCTCATGTGAATGAATATGATTAGATAGAGCCTCGTCTGTCCCGTGTCCCTCATGTGAATGAATATGATTAGATAGAGCCGTGTCTGTCCCGTGTCCCTCATGTGAATGAATATGATTAGATAGAGCCACGTCTGTCCCGTGTTCCCATGTGAATGAATAAGATTAGATAGAGCCATGTCTGTCCCGTGTTCACATGTGAATGAATAAGATTAGCTAGAGCCTTGTCTGTCCCGTGTTCACATGTGAATGAATAAGATTAGATAGAGCCTCGTCTGTCCCGTGTCCCTCATGTGAATGAATATGATTAGATAGAGCCGTGTCTGTCCCGTGTCCCTCATGTGAATGAATATGATTAGATAGAGCCTCGTCTGTCCCGTGTCCCTCATGTGAATGAATATGATTAGATAGAGCCGTGTCTGTCCCGTGTCCCTCATGTGAATGAATATGATTAGATAGAGCCACGTCTGTCCCGTGTTCCCATGTGAATGAATAAGATTAGATAGAGCCTTGTCTGTCCCGTGTTCCCATGTGAATGAATATGATTAGATAGAGCCATGTCTGTCCCGTGTTCACATGTGAATGAATAAGATTAGCTAGAGCCTTGTCTGTCCCGTGTTCACATGTGAATGAATAAGATTAGCTAGAGCCTCGTCTGTCCCGTGTCCCTCATGTGAATGAATATGATTAGATAGAGCCGTGTCTGTCCCGTGTCCCTCATGTGAATGAATATGATTAGATAGAGCCGTGTCTGTCCCGTGTTCCTCATGTGAATGAATATGATTAGATAGAGCCGTGTCTGTCCCGTGTTCCTCATGTGAATGAATATGATTAGATAGAGCCATGTCTGTCCCGTGTTCCTCATGTGAATGAATATGATTAGATAGAGCCGTGTCTGTCCCGTGTTCCTCATGTGAATGAATATGATTAGATAGAGCCGTGTCTGTCCCGTGTCCCTCATGTGAATGAATATGATTAGATCGAGCCTTGTCTGTCCCGTGTCCCTCATGTGAATGAATATGATTAGATAGAGCCATGTCTGTCCCGTGTTCACATGTGAATGAATAAGATTAGATCGAGCCCTGTCTGTCCCGTGTTCACATGTGAATGTATAAGATTAGATAGAGCCGTGTCTGTCCCGTGTCCCCCATGTGAATGAATAAGATTGGATAGAGCCTTGTCTATCCCATGTCCCCCATGTGAATGAATAAGATTAGATCGAGCCACGTCTGTCCCGTGTTCCCATGTGAATGAATAAGATTAGATAGAGCCTTGTCTGTCCCGTGTTCCCATGTGAATGAATAAGATTAGATAGAGCCATGTCTGTCCCGTGTTCCCATGTGAATGAATAAGATTAGATAGAGCCATGTCTGTTCCGTGTCCCGCATGTGAATGAATAAGATTAGATCGAGCCGTATCTGTCCTGTGTCCCTCATGTGAATGAATAAGATTAGATAGAGCCGTGTCTATCCCGTGTCCCTCATGTGAAAGAATACAATTAGATAGAGCCCTGTCTGTCCCATGTCCCTCATGTGAATGAATAAGATTAGATAGAGCCCTGTCTGTCCCGTGTCCCTCATGTGAATGAATAAGATTAGATAGAGCCCTGTCTGTCCCATGTCCCCCATGTGAATGAATAAGATTAGATAGAGCCCTGTCTGTCCCGTGTCCCTCATGTGAATCAAGAAGATTAGATAGAGCCGTGTCTGTCCTGTGTCCCTCATGTGAATGAATATGATTAGATAGAGCCGTGTCTGTCCCGTGTCCCTCATGTGAATGAATAAGATTAGATAGATCCTTGTCTTTCCCGTGTCCCCCATGTGAATGAATAAGATTAGATAGAGCCCTGTCTGTCCCGTGTCCCTCATGTGAATGAATACGATTAGATGGAGCCCTGTCTGTCCCGTGTCCCTCATGTGAATGAATAAGATTAGATAGAGCCCTGTCTGTCCCATGTCCCCCATGTGAATGAATATGATTAGATAGAGCCCTGCCTGTCCCATGTCCCTCATGTGAATGAATAAGATTAGATAGAGCCCTGTCTGTCCCGTGTCCCTCATGTGAATCAAGAAGATTAGATAGAGCCGTGTCTGTCCTGTGTCCCTCATGTGAATGAATATGATTAGATAGAGCCGTGTCTGTCCCATGTCCCTCATGTGAATGAATAAGATTAAATAGATCCTTGTCTGTCCCGTGTCCCCCATGTGAATGAATAAGATTAGATAGAGCCCTGTCTGTCCCGTGTCCCCCATGTGAATGAATAAGATTAGATAGAGCCCTGTCTGTCCCATGTCCCTCATGTGAATCAATAAGATTAGATCGACAAGATTCATTGTGATTTCGAACAGGGGATTTATTTTATATCTGTTACCTCAATGGTGTCGTGTGTGTCTCGTGTGTCTCGTGTGTGTCACGTGTGTCGTGTGTGTCGTGTGTGTCGTGTGTGTCATGTGTCGTGTGTGTGTGTGTGTGTCGCTCTCTCTGGGGTAATAAACCTTTTTTCATTAAACCTGTATGCGGTTATTCACGGTCCAAGACTGTCACATTAAGCGTTAGTGAATTGACTTTGCAAGTGGAGTAACGGGCCGATTGCGAAACGCGCATTTAACGCGCCTATGTGGCCGTTAAGAAAGTATGTAACGCTATATTTTAGGGAGGCACGTACGAGCTTTATTAAATTAAACCTTACTAATAATTTAACACAACCTAAACAAAGCCAATGGGAATCTCACTCAACCAAGCCGGGTAGTGTAGTGTATTAATCAGAAGAAGCCGACAGGCCTGTGTTTAGCCCACCAGGAAACAAGATGGTGGCAATATCATTTTGTCTCATACTGTGGTGGGTGGAGTCAAGTAACAGATGGTGGGTGTGGTCCAACAGCTGTCCGACCAATGAGAGCACATTTCAAAACAAATGGACAGAAACAGAAACACATTGTATCTCGATGATCGGCCGGATATGGATTCGGACCCGAACCAAAATCTGACCGACTTGTTCTTGTCCCTCAAGTTTCGTCCAAATCCGTCCACAACGTTTTAAAAAATCATGTTATATATCGCTATTTTTGACCTTTGCCCCGAGCACCACAAACCATCACTACCCCAACTGTGGGAGATCGTGTGCCGAGTACCACGTGCTTTTCCCTTTTGAAAGGTTGTTTGCTTTCCCTTCACTGTGGTTTGCTTTCCTTTTACCTTTCAAAATGACACGTATGAATGCAGATTAAGTGGCAAACTTCTCATGAGACTCGTAATGTCGACAGTAATGATCCTGACATGGACTCTCCGGGATTGTGGAAATACCCCGAGACTTGAACAACATTCTCGTATTCGTATTCAGATCTTCGCCAAAATTGAATCGATTAGTCCTCGTCACACAGCCAATCTATCCACCAGGTTTCCTCCAAATACATCTATAACGTTTTGAGATATCCTGCTGCATGTCTGTTTCACCACTATCACTCAATGGTGAAGAATCACTTAAAAAAATATTCCAGCCGGATCCGGATCTTCAACAAAATCAAACCAATTCGTCACTGTCACATGCACGACCTCTCTGCCAAATGTCGTCTGAATCTGCCCACAACCTTTTGAGATATCTTGTTCACAGACAGGCAGACAAAAACTTGACAAACAGACATTGGTGAAAACATAACCTCCATCCATCCACCTTTGGTGGCGGAGGTAAATACACCCCCAACAAGATCCCGAACAACGTGAAGCTCTTGAAGACTTGTAGCAGGTAAAGACTACTGAACCAAATCCAACCAAATTTTGCATGTCACCAATGGGCATCCCAGGTATGGTTTCTGCCAGCTTAGCAGGGAGTTCATGGTGTGGGGGGGGGGGGGGGGGGGGGTAAGACCCCAATTCTCTCTATGCAAATGTGCTTCGTGTTGTGCCACCAAGTGGTAGCCGGTATTATAAATCATGTTCTTATGTAAAGAAAGTTGGCTTTTGATTAAATCTGTCAGCAAAACGACGGGTGAAAATGCATTGGAGTCCTATTATATAATTTAGGCTTTATTATACTCGGTTTTATTAGCACAAACACACAACTCAGAGTTTAATAGGGTGATTGGCACAGATGTATGAAGTTGGCATCGTCGAAAGCAGGACTTCTTAGGCAAGTATGCTTCACTTTGACAAGTCAACCACTCGTATTACCAAATAATAATTTTGCGGAACTTTGGAATACAATGCTGAGAAATATTATTGAAAGAAAATATGATGCTCAGAGGCTATTTCCAAATACGTATCTACCATTTCTATTAGTTAGGCAGTTAAGAGGAAGCATCGTTCATTTTTTCAGGAAAGCACCAAATTTGGCACAGATGTAGTATGGACCTATACAATTGTTTTCCTGAGGGGCGCCCAAAAATTTAGAAAATTCAAAAAATCCCCAAAAATGTCCTGGATGCCGTGAAAAAGGGGAGAAAACGGGTATTGATTCGAACTGTAGATTCTGATATTGTGGTCTTGGCAATAGCACACTACTTTACCTACCAGTCACACGGTGCTGAGGAACTCTGGATTGCCATTGGCACTGGTAAAAGCTACCGCTACCTTGCCATCCATAAAATTGCCACCGGCCTTGGCCGCAGGAAGTCCGAGTCTAGAAAGATATGTTGCCATCCTCTATGACCGGACTACCGAGATAAAGACAGTGAATGACATGCGCCGACACTTGTACACGAAGAAGGCAAGAACAATTGATTGGCAAGAACATTGATTGGCAAGATTGGCAAGAAGGCAAGAACAAACAAGAACAAACAATCCCCCAACAGCAGACGCCTTCGAACAACACCTAAAACGTGCATGTTTTCAGGCTGGACACGTATGGAGTCAGGCACTTGTGCCCTACCCAGAACTTCCATCACCAGCTGATTGGGGCTGGATGAAAACAGGGACTTCTTGGACACCAATTTGGACCACAATACCACTGATACAGGAGGCATGTTCAGAGCTTACAAGCTGCCATTGTAAGTCGGCCTGTAAAGGCAACTGTAAATGCTCCAGGGCAAATCTGCCCTGCACATCACTGTGTGACTGCGATGGACAGTGCTTGTAGTACTACGCGTCTGTGCGAGAGCCTCCACCTTTCAAGTGCCTACAATATTTTAAGTTAAAACTGCAACTGTGTGTAACTTTGATTAATTAATACCATTCCATTGTTATGAGAGACCAATAAAACAATGTGTATCACTTGGAATTGAAATTTTACCTGAAATACTATGAGAGATTCAAGGAAAATGGAAACACCATGGCGGCCATCTTGAAATTAAAGATGATGGATGCCAATCTTTATGCAATTGATCCCATTGGATTCAGAGACCATGAAAACATGGGGTAAGACACTGGAACTGTGGTGTTATCGCTCATAGTATGGAAGTTATTGAGGGAAATAGGTCACAGAGGGCGGTCATGTTGAAATTCAATATGGCGGCCACCAGGGGTTCTAAATTTTTGGGCGCCCCTCAGGAAAACAATTGTATAGGTCCATACTACATCTGTGCCAAATTTGGTGCTTTCCTGAAAAAATGAACGATACGCCCTATCTTAAACAAAGAAACAAAGTCTTAACTGCCTAAGTATATGTATATACTGCAAATAGGGGTGACGTTAACCATTTGGTGATATAATCCTAGTTCAACCTCAAAACCAAATGGTCCTTTACTACTCAAGCAATTTCCATAAAGAAAACGCATTGTTCAATTATTAAAACAAAAAAAGGAGGCACAGGAACGATGGAGCCACAACACAAGACCACATATAGCACCCAACCACCCCCCACGACCCAGTAAGGCCATGGAACAAATGAATGACAGTCGGAATTTGCTGATTCTCGACTTGAATTTGCTGATCATGAAATAAATAAAGGAAAAAAAATGAACCTCACAATCCAGGAAAACTATAAGTGATAAAAGGGAGGGATTGCATACTGTGCTATGGTGGCACCAACTAGATGGTACAGCTGAGACGCATCAGCCCCAGGTGAAACTAGACAAGCTCTTGCAGGATGAAGAACGCTCTTTCCCGGCACTCTGATTCTCAGGTTGTCGAACTCGGGGTAGGCCTACGTTGTTATGGAGTTCTTTAGCTCCACTGAAACATTCTGGCCTGCATCACATCAGTATTTTTGCATACCCTGGAATTTTTAAAGATCTAATGGTGTCATTTGTGAAGAGTAAGCGATCCACTGTGGGCACCCTGGCCAATTTCAAAAAAAACCAAAAAAAAACCAACAGAGGGCACAACCAAAACAATGAAGCAAAGCCTTAACAATGTTCTCCATATGAAAGAAGGAGCCCATAACCTCGTTTGGGGAGTTGGAGATTTGAGGGGTGTGGGGGGGAGGTAGAGGGTGGTGAAGGGGGTACATCCAGTTTCTCCAAGGAAACCCCCAACCCCACTCCAGAAGAAAAAGCTGCAGTGTAGTTAACTGACATGCCCTCTATGCTAATGAATTACTTACACCTACCTATATATACATACATTTCTCGATACATTAAATACACACAAAGAAAATACATTCGTATATCCAAAGCAAGCACATTTCTTCTTCTTCTCCCAACTACCACAAAAGCTTGGCCCAAGTCTTTCACGAACCAGCTAGCCAGGCCTGACATTTGACTAAGGTTAATCTGGAAATTGGCCATGATGCCAGCAATAGCTCGCCTACTCTCCACGAAGGACACCGTGGTATCTTTATCATTCACCAAATAAGGCCATCAAATGGGACATCTGTCCATCCAAGGGACAACACACACATTGATGAATTACTTTGCCTGTGAAACACCAGAATGACCGTTTATAGATGGACCGGGATTCAAATCCAGGCTGTACAGCTAAGAGGTGAGTGTATGTACCTCTTGTACCTCTAGGCCATCCTGCCATCCCAAAACAAGCACATTTCTAAGTACACAAAAAGCACATGAAACAAATAATTCAAACACTACTAACAGGGGTGAGTTACAATGATTCTTTAAAAATCACAGCGACCGCAGTTCATTTCAGTTCAATTACTTGTCCACCAGCATAGAGTCATAGGCCAGCCGAGCTGTCTGGAATGTTTTTTAGGCAAGTAGTAAAGGCAGACTGGGAGGCAGTATGGAAGGGAGGCAGGGCTAGGCAGGCAGTGTGGTAGGGCATGGCAGATACCCAGGAAATGCCGAAGACGTTTGGCTTAGTTGCTGCTGACAGCGTGGATGGTGCTGGATCGAAGGTTGCCGAAAGGTCCTGAGGAGGCCACCAACAGGAAGTATGGAAACCAGACCAGAACGAAAGATGCAATTTTGCACATTGCAAAACAAACAAAGTAAAAAACAAGTATGGAAATCCAGGCAAATGATATGTTGTGGAAAGAAGGAGAGAACAGCACGTCATATATGCTCTGGCAGCGCAAACTAGAGACTACAGGTGGCACAGATCGGTCCAAAACAAGACACAACAGGCAGTGCAAAACGAGCTAATACAGGACCATGGACACTCTTTCTCCCAGCACCTACGGAAAAGAACTCCAGGTTCTCTTGGAATCTCCTGGCTTTGGCTCACACTATTTTGTGCAGTCTCCATCTTTTTGCACACACACACGGTTTCTCCCAATTGCCGGTATATCTTTCTCGGTGCTTTCTCTGGTACTATTTCAAACCAGCTCGCACCAACGCTTACTCTTCTGCCTCCTCTGCAAGTAAAATCTTCCATGTCTGTCACAAATTATTTGCATGTTTGTTGGGCAGTAAATAAATGGGTACAGCAGGAGGGTAATGCTGGTATGTCTAAGGTTTAATATAAAAAAAACATACCTGTTATTATATTGCTACGTTTATGGGGCCCGGGGGGCGGGGGGGGGGGGGGTTAGAGATTACTTTAGAAGAGATAGAACTGTACAGAATAGCATGGACCATGTGCGAGTAGGAAGCAAATATCGGTGTAAGGATGTAGGGACCTGTTCGTTTAAGGATCGCGTTTGAATGTGCATACGAGGATCCTGCTTGTGATAAGATAGAGAGGGATTAAAGTTGAGGAAACGTGTGTTAAACTTCATGTAAACATCCACCGGGCATGCCGGGTGACATCTCTGCAGAACAGAGTTCACACCAGCGCAGAAAAACGAAGAGGAAAGCTATGGGATTCCACCAGGCAAGGAGAGAGGGAGCAGAGCTGTAATCGTCCCCTGGACGGGGGTGGAGCCCAATGCCTGAGGGAGGGGAGGAGAGTTGTCAAGGGAGACGAGGGAGGAGCCAGAGCTCTCGGTTCTGCGTGCTAAAAGAAAAGGAACAGACCTATGGGGAAACTGCATAGGATTTGAGGATATCTTGTTTTGTTGAAGAGAACTGAGAAGGATTGGTGAGATCCGAGGAGGATTGAGCGGGAACAGTTCTAAAAGGATTGCGAGAGATATGAGAGAAGGGGTGGACGAGCCTGGATGAGCGGGAATAGTACACAGAGGAGCTCTCGGTGGAGTGAGGAGAATGAACAGTAAGAGAGAGAGGAAAATGAACTGCGCTGTGGAGCTCGCATTTTGGTGAGGAGAACTGATGTGTCAGAGGAGATTGATCTTGTGAAGAAGGAGGAGGTGAGCTTTAAGGAGATCATCCTGCCCACCTGCTTTGGCCCTGGGGCCACTCATCTTCTCTCCCTTTCCAGTTGATCATCCTGCTCGTTACCTCACGTTTTCGTCCTGCTGCCTCATCACCTTGCCCCTCATCCTGCCCATCTCATCGCCTGCTACGTGCCCATCCTCCCAACTTCCGCTGCCACCAGAGATAAGTCGCCCAGTTGTGTCCCTCACCCCATCTGTGCTTGTGACTGGAGTTTTTCATAATTCTGCTGCAATTTGTTCAAAGTCAAACCTCATTTTGCCTGGAGGAAATAGCTTGCTCCGTTTGCCGAGCGACTGGACGAGCAGTTTGTAAAGTGGTTGATACGGAACGTCTGGCTTGGCAAGCGATAGCAAGCTGCTTGTTAAAATAACTCACTGAGGAAGCTGCTTGCCAATTGGGACATTTGTGGAGAAAGTCATAAATGATTATCTTCAGACATTTAAAATATCGTCTTTGATTGTGGAACGTCGCGAATAATAAATGCCAAACAATCCTACGTCGTGACAAAAATAGGGCAGCGGGACATGAAGCTCACCTGGATCAGGAGCAACAGTCACTCAACCTCCCACAGACCTTGATATTTTTTAATGCCGTCAACAAACTTTGGTACATCATGGGCGATGAAGGTTGTGATGAGGTTTCATTGAAACTGTGTGTGTAGTTTTGAAGAAGAGAGGAAATACCTTTTGGGAGGGGGGGGGGGGTTATACCCTCCCCCCTCCTCTCCATAGACACCCTTAGGCCTTAATCAGCGCAGATTTTGATGCGGTAAATACACCTTCGTTAGGCATCAGATATGAAGGTTGTGGCAAAGTTTAATTCGTGTGATTGGTTCAAGTCGTGTGAATGGTTCAAGCGATTATGACTGAAGTGCTTACAGACTCACTCACCTACCTACGGACACTGCTCGATTGCATAAGCTCACCGGACTAAAGTGCAGGTCCGCACCCCGAGTACGCTCACCTTCTCCATATTTGAGATGATTTTGCCTTCAGTGCTGAACTCCACACACAGACAAAGCGAACTCGAACGGTTCGTCCATTTCGACACCGGAAGCACCGGCACCTCCAGTAGTTGTTTTTGTTTCCAGATTTATTGTTCAATGATTATACCATTTAAATTACATCCTAGAGAATACACATTCGATATTATATCACCTCCATTAGCTCTTACACGAGCCTCGATTCTGTATACAAAAGACCCCCCCCAAAAAACCTCCATTATTTTATAGAGCTGCATTTAATACAGGTATATCTTTTGAGAGAAGCTAAGAGAAGCTAAAGCTTACTGGGCAAACAAGTGGAACATGTCTTTCAATCCTGACAAATCTCACACTCTTACGATGTCTCTCCGAAAAGACCGACTGGACAACCCTCCCATCCACTTTCTGAATAATCCTCTCCAAGAAGTTCTGTCACTCAAGCTTTTGGGTCTCACTATCTGCCATGATCTTTCCTGGGAAAACCACATTTCAAATCTGGCCTCCAAAGCCAGTCGCCGACTGGGCATCCTCCGTCGTGCGAAGTGCTTCCGTGGCACACCTGAGCTCCTCACCACATACAAGGCTTTCATCCGCAGCTCAATGGAATACTGCTCGCCCCTCTGGGCTGGTGCTCCAGCCTCACACCAAGCTCGTCTTCACGCTGTTGAAACCAAAGCGTTCAGAATCATTGGAATCTCCCGCGATGAAGCTAACTCCAAGGGCCTCTCACTCACTCACCGCAGGCAGGTTGGTGGTCTTTCCGTCTTCTACCGACTCCTCTCCGGCCTTGCCCCCCCAGCTCTCTCTGGGCTCTGTCCCGCAAATATTCCTACAGGTCGCACAAGATCTGCCAGCAACCCTCTTATGGTTAAACTGCCAAAATCAAGATTCTCTGCTCACCTTCACTCCTTCATTCCTCTTTTCTCCCGCCTCTGGAACAAACTCCCTCACTCTCTTCAATCCCCTCCACCCCCAGGTCTTTAAAACAGCTGTTCATCACCATCTCTTATCTTCCCCCATCCAAAACCTTGATCTTTTCTATCCCCGCTAATTTCACCCCAATTCCACTTTTTTGAAATACCAACTTCTGTCCTGGAAGTCCTTGGTGTCCTTGTGTTTTATACTTCCCACGCCTCCTCCCCCCAAGCCCTCTCCCTCCCACACATCTCCCTGCTCTTAAATGTTGTGTACTCTCAAGTGTTTGTGTGCTTCCCCTTCTCTTGTCTTCCGCTCCCTATTTTTATATATTTTGTTTGTCTGGTTGATTTGTTTGTGAAGTAAATGTCAGCTCTTTCACGAGCCTCGATTCAGTATACAAAAAAAAAAAATGCCGACAATACACCGACAATATCCGGGTTCAAGGTGCGATTT
This sequence comes from Myxine glutinosa, assembly GCF_964187855.1. NCBI lineage: Eukaryota > Metazoa > Chordata > Myxini > Myxiniformes > Myxinidae > Myxine > Myxine glutinosa. The sequence continues at coordinate 103,708,154 of NC_136270.1, forward strand.
ACATTCTGCAGCACGAGCACCAGTTATCACGATAGGAAATCTAAAGCACGATTATCGCCCAGCACTAATATATATATATACTATTGGGGTCACCCGTGGGAATCCCACGGGCATGGACGTGTGTGACATTTCGACATATTGATTTAGATGCTGCACCTGCACATGCAGTTTCACAATAACACACACAAACACACACACACACACACACACACACACACACACACACACACACACACACACACACACACACACACACACACACACACACACACACACACACACACACACACACACACACACACACACACCTCGTTTTTTCATTTCTGTATCTCACAATTCGGTCTCTCTCTTATTCACACACCCACACACACACACCCCCCCACACACACACACACACACACACACACAGACACATACACATATGTATACATACACATATACACACACAGACACATACACATATACACATACACACACAGACACACACACACACATGCATACACATACACACATACACACATACATATACACACACACACATACACACATACATATATACACACACACACACACACACACACACACACACACACACACACACACACACACACACACACACACACACACACACACACACACACACATATATATATATATACACATACAGACACACATATATATCGACACGTTGCCGTCGGTGTCATGTTGGGCGGTGTATGATACACAATGACGCGATTTTTAAAAATATATCTCTGCATTTTCCCGCGTGTGTGGAATGTTCTCAATTATTGCTGACACCGAGTCTAAAACCATCGATAAAAATGAAATTATGGCGAGTTAGATTGGAGATAAAGGCGTGAGAGAGACTCAATGGCCTTGAAGTTACAGGCGTTTGAGAATTCATTTCGTTCTATAAACGGCAACTTTCATTGGATTTTCTTCCCGATTTTTTTCAACCGAGTCTAAAACTATGTTAGCGACTGTGAAAAATGAAATGATATATCGAATTTGATTTGAAATAAAACTGGGAGAGAGAGCAAGACACCACGGGCCTACAAAACAGGCCTCAAAGCTATGCGAGTTAATAAAATGGTGGATATTTGTTTATAATTATATGAAGCCACTCCCAGAATGGGTGGAGCTATGGGTGGAGCTACTCTGCAAACCGAGTAAGCCACACCCCGGACAGACACCCAACAGACAGACAGACAGACAGACAGAATCATCTATGGCTAGTATAATATAGATGTATCGTCGCGCGATTGCCCTCAGTGAAGACTGGGCAATTACGAATAGCCAGAACGAGCTTTAACTCCAAGGCGACGATCAATGGCGGATTTGAATATGCAAGCATGGGAGGAAGAGGGAAGAAGAAGAAGAAGAAGAAGCAGCGAGAGCTCTTACCTGTCGGTCCCGCACGACCGCCTTAAACCCTGTGGAAAGTAACTCACGAACGAACACGGAATTTATGGTACAAAAAGAGATATTTATTAAACGGAACCGAGAACAATGGACGCGCCGGTAAATAACTATGATTCCTATTCGGGACGTCCCCACACCAGACTTAAACACGGAACAAAGGAGAATTTACAAAAGGAACCGCGTCGTGTGGTGTAAGCTTATCTCTGGCAGTGTCAGGGATCGTCAGGAATGATGGTTCTGGGATGGATGGATAGCTCCGGTCAGCGGGAAGAAAGGCCTCTATAAAACCTCTCGCACCAAGCGAGCGAGCGGGCGTGGAATGTCCTACCGAATTCGGCAAGAAGCTGTGATGCACCCAACGTTGGGGTCAGAAAGGAGAGAACTTCGAGGTGAAGTAAAACGTAAGGGCAGGCATGAACGAGGTCCAAGCACCAAGGTCTCTTCAATGAGCAGGGACGAGAGAGAGAAAATGTCGGTCTCCTTCACTTTTTATCAATCTGTCTCTCTCTGCCAATCCCTGCTGGCCAACATTACAGGCTCAACCCTCCTCCAATGACCGCATCACCTCTCTCTCATGCCATTCGTCGGTGGCCAATCAGTATGCCACTTTCTTTGCTCTTGCTTCACCAATCCCAGCGAGCTGCTTCTTGCTTTTGCCCTGACCAATCACCAGTCCTCTCCCACTCCGCCAATCGGCGGCCCTCATACTGTGGTGTTTTCCTTCTACCAATCCTTCACAAGGTGGGCATGGTCTCAGCTTGCCTGAGCTCGATATGAGCTGCCATGCCAGCTGGTGATGTGGCTGGCTGTAGCTGCATCGGTGGTGCCCCAAACTGGCTTCCGGTGGGTTTTATGGTTATTGAGGAGAAGGGGGGATTTAAGTAAGGTGTGGTGCGCTAATGGGCTAATGTCTATGGGTGCGTTGCCATACGGGGCACAGGTATGACCACAGAGGGAACGACACACCGGGGAATTAGCATAATCCCTACAACTACTTAACATGCCCTGCCCCCTAATGGCGGGGACACAGATACGCAGCTTTCACCGATATTCGGGCTACATAACTTATTACATCTAGCTTCCCTATCACGACAGTCGAGCACCTCCCTATGCAGATCTACCTGGATCTAGATATGCCCTACCCAACCGATATGTATTGCTTTCAGAAAGTATTCACACCCCTTGACGTTTTTGACATTTTGTTGGATTGCAGCCTAAATTTATGTCACTGTTCTACACATAATACCCCACAATGTCAATTGTTACGGATTCGTCACTTCCGTTGTTGTGGTTTTCATCCACTGTAAACATTTTTGATTCCATGTACTATTATTGTTGTCGTTTGGGGGAAATAGAGATTACTATTTGCAAAAGGTAAAAAAAGTTAATGTTTTAAATGGAACCGGAACCGGATGACGAAGAAGAGGAAGAGGAGAAAGAGAAGGCGGAGCGAGTGAGTCGGACAAGAAGCCTAGCTGCTTCGAGGTCTGGAGCGAACGATTGGCGAACGAGAGTCACGAGTGAACTTTGGGTTTCCCAGGAAAGGGATTCCTGTGACAGAGTTGTTATCGCTGTGACAGATCAACCTGCGTGTCAGGTTTTGCGGTTGATTCCGAGGAGAAACATCGTAGTGCCGTTACGCCTCGAGAATGGGCCGTCGGTCATTTTGCCTCACACGCTTTGCGCTTCGCTCAAGGTTTTTCATCTCGCTTCAACCATTTTCACCGCAGTCAGACGTTAATCTGGTGTGCGTAACGTGGCTTTTGAGTGGGACATCTGCGGTTCGCCGATTTGGAGCCGTGGAACGTCCATACCCGAGGGTGTGATTTCCCAGTCGCCTTGAGGGCGCCTTTGCGCAGCTTTGGCAGCGGGACTGTGACCGTCATCCGAACGGGATTCTGGTCTCGATACGACATCGTACGGACGAACACTGGATTGGATCGACTTTGGCTTGATGCCAGAATACTTTGGCTTGATGCCGGAATAGAGACATTGGGAATGTTCTTCTTTTCGCTCACTTGGAGCACAGTGAGTTATATTGTACGAACCTGATGGTACCATCATAAGAAATATGTATTGGTTGTACAATTGATTACTATTGTTTTTGTATTGTTATTCTTGTGTGACCTTAATACAATATTTGTTTGTTGGTAACAATTGGTGTGGTTTCACCATTGATCTTTGACACAGAATAACACATCTTTCTGCCGTGACTCCTCTCGGGGCTCGGAGGTACACCATGACCGGGGTTTGGGGAGGAGCACGTAACACTATCCAGACTCTTCCTAGAGCTGGCCCTCTGACCATACTGAGCAACCGGGCAAGAAGGACCTTGGTCACGGAGGTGACTAAGAACCCAAATGACCACTCTGACAGAACTACAGAATTCCTTGGCAGAGATGGGAGAACCTGCCTGAAGGACAACAGTCTCCACAGCACTTCACAAATCTAAGCTTTATGGAAGAGTGTCCAGATGGAAGCCACTCCTGAGAAAAAGGCACGTGAAAGACTGATAGCAATAGGCAAAATATTTTGTGGTCTGACGAGATGAAAATTGAACTCTTTGGCCTGAATGAAAAGTGGTACGTCTGGCGGAAACTGATCACAGCTCATTACGACTGTGAAGCATGGTGTTGAGAGCATCATGCTATGGGGATATTTTTCAGCTGCAGGGACTGGGAGACTTGTAAGGATAGAGAGAACAATGAATAGGAACAATGAAGAGGAAAATCCTTGAGGAGAACCTGCTTCAGAGGGCAAAATAACTTATACTGCAGCAAAGATTTACGTTATGACAGGCCAAAGACCTCAAGCATATATACAAAACAACACTGGAATGGATTCAAAAGAAGTACGTTGAAGTCCTCGAGTGGCCCAACCAAAGCCTAGATTTGAATCCCATTGAGAATCTGTGGAAAGACCTGAATATTGCTGTTCACTGATGCTCTCCATCCAACTCGACAGAGCTTAAGAAAATCTGCAAGGAAGAATGTTAAAAACTCCCCAAATCCAGATGTGAAAAACTGACAGATATGAAGACGTCTTGCGTGAAAACGTAAGAAGACGTGAAGCTGTAATCGCTGCCAAAGGAGCTTCTAGGAAGTATTGACTCAGGAGGCAGAATAGTTATGTAAATAAGATATTGCTGTTTTTCATTTTAAATTATTTTGTAAGAATTAAAAAAAAAAAAATCCACTTTGACATTACGGGGTATTATGTGTAGATCAGTGACAAAAAAAAAAAATCTCAATTTATTTAATTTTAAATTCAGGCTAACAACAAAATGTGAAAAAGTCAAGGGGTGTGAATACTTTCTGAAGGCACTGTATGTATGGATATATATATATATATATATATATATATATATATATATATATATATATATATATATATATATATATATATATATATATATATCAGTCACTTTGCGATTTCATAACTTCTATATAATGAGTGGATACCATTTTTATTTTTTTATTTTTTTAGTCACTTTGCGATTTCATACCATCAGTGGTGAACCGCCATTAAGGTATCCCATCCAGCAATGCTGTACCTTAATGGGAGCGATAAGTGCCATCTGCCACATGGCACATTACCTCTGGTATCCACTCATTATATGGAATCCCCTGGATGCAGCCGGGAGCAAACCAATCCAAATATATGTGCAGTTCTCCAGCTTTCAATGAGCGCAAGTAATGACGTCACTGCCATGTACATACGCTCTGCCTGTCAAGCTCTCAAGAGAACCCTCTGACAGAGCAGAATTTTGATCTCAGTTCAGATACTGTCATAAGTGTATGTAAAACTCACAGTTACCGACCTGGTTTCGCCCTTTTGGGGATTCCATCCAGGGGATTCCATATAATGAGTGGATACCAGAGGTAATGTGCCATGTGGCAGATGGCACTTATCGCTCCCATTAAGGTACAGCATAGCTGGATGGGATACCTTAATGGCGGTTCACCACTGATGGTATGAAATCGCAAAGTGACTGGTATATAACCGAAAGGTTTTCAGAGTCATAAGTGTATGCAGTACTCACTGCGTTGCCCTGATGAGCCCCAAAAGGGCGAAACCAGGTCGGTAACTGTGAGTTTTACATACACTTATGACAGTATCTGAACTAAGATCAAAATTCTGCTCTGTCAGAGGGTTCTCTTGAGAGCTTGACAGGCAGAGCGTATGTACATGGCAGTGACGTCATTACTTGCGCTCATTGAAAGCTGGAGAACTGCACATATATTTGGATATATATATATATATATATATATATATATATATATATATATATATATATATATATATATATATATATATTGTTGCGGTTCTGAAAGTGTACATATTTGATTAATAAAGGTTAAAGGTTTTGCCCCCATAGTTAGACCACATGCAACACGTAGGTCACCTTAGAACGTTAGTTATTTCTTAGTATATGTGAGATAAGGCCATTTCCAATAGTGATACCTGCGTTGTGTAAAAGAAATAAATAAGAGTAGGCCCCTTTCATTTTGCAGCCCTCCCTCCAATCGACTCCATTGCACACCATCCAGTCTGCGCCCCATGCCCCATTGTGCCCATCCAGTCTGCGCCCCATGCCCCATTGCGCCCATCCAGTCTGCGCCCCATGCCCCATTGCGCCCATCCAGTCTGCACCCCATTGCCCCTCGCATTGGGATGCTCAAACCAGCCCAAATGCCACGAGGTAAGGCCTGAAAAGGGGGCAGAGCACGAGGTCGGGGGTGTGGCCACGTCAAGCGGACATCAAGGGCGGAGCCGGTAAGACCCCAACAACCAACCAGAGCTCAGTGGGCATGGCTTAAGGGGCGTGGTGAGAACGTGTCTTGCACATTCCAGAGGGTTCGTTGGGCGGCGCTATATAATCCGCGCATGCAAAGCCCTTCCACAGGACTCGCAAGTGGAGAGCGTGATAAGAGGACTCGCAAGTGGAGAGCGTGATAAGAGGACTCGCATGATAAGGGCTGATGCGCACGAGAGGACTGAGTCGCGCTTGGCTTTGTAAGAGGATTTATGCGGTTTATGAGCACTTGAGGATATTCGCGCATTACAAAGGACTGGGGAGTATATGCGCTTACAAAGGACTTGCACGATTGCGCTTTGATCAAGAGGACTGTCACGTTTGGCATTGATTGCAAGAACTCGTTGGGGGTTTGGCTTTGGGCTTGCTGAGACCACCACTATAACCGCCCAGCTGGTTCGTTTATTACGTACGCGGCTAAGCCGTGGAATAACCGCCCAACCTAGCTCACCTTTCCCATATAAATGTCCGCTCCGCACCAACGACACGCGGAGAGCTTGCCTGCCGTCTACCATCTCCTTCGTGGTACGAGTCGGGGACCGGAGCGAGCTGTGGACGCCATCCCTGGACCTTCAACCCCGACCATCTACATCCCCGTGTGAGTGTGTGTGTATGTGTATGTGTGTGCGTGTGTGTGTGTGTGCGTGTGTGGTGTGTGTGTGTGTGTGTGTGTGTGTGTGTGTGTGTGTCCGTTTGTCTGGGTATAAGTATAGGACTGTTATTAAGGCTGCCCTGTGTATTCTGTACTTCTCCTTCTTCCTGTGTAAATAATTAATAAACCAATCTGTTTTTCCTTTTCCTCTTGATTCGACCGTTTTAGTGATTTCTCCATTGGGTAAACGTGGCACGATTAGGAACCGCTCCAATCGGGTTTAGTACCTGTTAACGGCCTGAATCGCGGCTCGCTATCGCTCAGCATGTCCACTAAAACCGTGGTTCGGGCGGGGTTATTTCCTTGCTTCCTGGGAGGCGGTGGTAATTAGGTAATAGGACTAATTCGACCTACCACCCTATTCAGCGCTGACCGGAAGGAACGTGATAGCCCCGGATCGCGTCGGCTAGATAAAAGACAAGGGGATTCATCCCCCCTTGGTAAGGGGAAGGCCGAAGTTTTGAGATCCGCAACAATATATATATATATATATACAGTGGAACCTTGACTTACGAGTTTAATTCGTTCTGTGACCGAGCTCGTAACTCAAATTGCTCGTTTCTCAAATCAAATTTCCCCATTAAAATGCATTGAAATGCTATTAATCCGTTCCAGCCCGCCAAAAACCACACCAATTTTTTTTTAAATATACAGTATATATAAAAATATCTCGCGCTTTATATTTCACCTGTATGCAGCATACAAGTTGGCAGGATGGCCTGGACTGGAGGTACGCACACTTGACTCTAAACTGTCCAGCCTGGGTTTGAATCCCGACCCAGCTATAACCTGTCATGTCGGTGTTTCACAGGCAGGGTGATTCATCAATGTGTGTACCGCTAAACTGGGCGCCCCGTTTGCGTCCCATTAGTTGTTGGATGTTAAGGATCTCACCGTGTTTTCCACAAAGAGAAGGCGAGCTATCGCCGGCACTCTGAACAAGTTGTGGCCTGGCATGGCATGAACATGAAAACATGAACATGAACAGGAAATGTTCGACATGAACATGAAATTTTCCAAAATAACCAAAATGCGAAAACAAAAATGCAGCGCTATACGACAGAGATACTGTACGTGCACGGCAAGATAACCACGTGACCGGAACCCACCTGGCGGCGTAAACTCAAAATAACCAACATGCGAAAACAAAAATGCAGCGCTATACGACAGAGATACTGTACTTGCACGGCAAGATAACCACGTGACCGGGTGGCGAAAGCTCGTAACTCAGATCTCGGCTCGCATCTCAAAGCAATAAACCGCCCGAGCGACGGCTCGTATCTCGAAAAACTCGTAAGTTGGGGCACTCGTAAGTCAAGGTTCCACTGTATATATATATATATATATATATGTATATATATATATATATATATATATATATATACATATATATATATATATATATATATATATATATATATATATATATATATATATGGTTCTTTTTGAATGAATTTACTACTATAATTCAGCTTTTACTCGTGGCCGTAGAAAATTGACTACCATAATTCAGCTCAGCTTTTAATTGCAAAATGGGCCCAGCCCGGCCGAGGTGGCCTCGAATGCCCTCGCCACATATCCTATAACCTTCCCGGGGCCAGCCCCGACATTTTTAGTTCTTTTTGAATGAATTTAGGACTATAATTCAGCTTTTACTCGCGGCCGTAGAAGATTGACTACTATAATTCAGCTCAGCTTTTAATTGCGAAATGGGCCCAGCCCGGCCGAGGCGGCCTCGACTGGCCTCGCCACCTATCCGGTAACCTTCCCGGGGCCCGTCCCGACATTTTTTGTTTCAGAGGTTTCCTCCTATCTTTCACCGTTCAGGAGATTAGTGCGTGCAGACAAACAAAAAAAAACTTTCTTTTATATATATACTAGCCGAAAGCACCCAGCGTTGCCCGAGTTCTTTTTGAATGAATTTACTACTATAATTAAGCTTTTACTCGCGGCCGTAGAAGATTGACTACTATAATTCAGCTCAGCTTTTAATTGCGAAATGGGCCCAGCCCGGCCGATGCGGCCTCGCCACCTAGCCTATAACATTCTTGGGGCCCCGTCCCGACATTTTTGGTTCTTTTTGAATGCATTTACTACTATAATTCAGCTTTTACTCGCGGCCGTAGAAGATTGACTATTATAATTTTGCTCAGCTTTTAATTGCGAAATGGGCCCAGACCGGCCGAAGCGGCCTCGCCATCAAGCCTATAACCTTCCCGGGGTCCGACCCGACATTTTTGGTATTGGAGGTTTCTTCCTATCTCTCACTGTTCAAGAGATTAGCTTGCGCAGACAAACAAACAAGCAAACAAAATCTTTCTTATAATATACTAGCCGAAAGCACCCGGCGTTGCCCGGGTTGTTTTTGAATGAATTTACTACTATAATTCAGCTTTTACTCACGGCTGTAGAAGATTGACTACTATAATTCAGCTCAGCTTTTAATTGCGAAATGGACCCAGCCCGGCCGAAGCGGCCTCGACCGGCCTCGCCACCAAGCCTATAACGTTCCCAGGACCCGTCCCGACATTTTTAGTTCTTTTTGAATGAATTTACTACTACAATTCAGCTTTTACTCGTGGCCGTAAACGATTGACTACTATTATTCAGCTCAGCTTTAATTGCGAAATGGGCCCAGCCCGGCCGAGGTGTGGGCCACGACCAGCCTCGCCACCTAGCCTAAAACCTTCCCGGGGCCCGTCCCGACATTTTTGGTACTGGAGGTTTCTTTCTATCTTTCACTGTTCAAGAGATTAGCTTGCGCAGACAAACAAACAAACAAAAACTTTCTTTTATATATATATATATAAGATGTATAGAAATATATATATATAGAAATATATATATATAGAAATATATATATATATAGTTGCGGTTTTGAGTTTTGTACAATAAAGGTTAAAATTTCCCCTCATAGTTTTTCCCCACACAACACACGTAGCCTCGCGATAGTGCAGTTATTTCTTAGTATTTGTGAGCATAGTCCTTTGCCTGTGGTTAGTTTTGCGTTGAGTAGAATAATGAGAGTTGGTTCCTCCATTACCTATGCCGCCTCCATTGCCTTACGCCTATTTGTGCTGCCTTTGGCTTTTTGGCGTGAATTTAACACGAGGCAGGCCTGGCAAATCGAGCAGGGACCGAATGAGGGCGGCGGAGAGGCTGACGGTAAGCGCGAGCCGCCAATCAGGGCTCAAAGGGAGTGGCTGCGGCAATGCATCACAGGGCGTGGTTGGAACGTTCGAGAGGGCTCAGGGCGTGGGCAATCAAACCCGTTTGCGCGAAGCCCCCATGAGGGAGTCCTTCTGTGGAGAGGTGAGCTTGCAGTTCTGCGAAGGGAGGCGTTTTGACTAAGTCCTGTGAGAGTTGACTGTTGTACAAGGGAGAAGACGCGCATGAACTAAGTATAAGCGCTTGTACTAAAGTGGACGCTCGGTTGAGCTTGAGGCCGAGCCTCTATTGGGTTACGCGAGTGATAGCGCACCGGTAACTCAACGCGCTGTGGAAAACCGCCAATCCGCCGATAGACGCGTACATTCCTCCTGCCTTTCCTGCCTCATCTGCCCTTTGTTCGAGATATTGCACTACAAGGGTCCCTTCTACCACCTGCTTGCCTTCATCGCGGGACGTGCTGTGACCATGGAGAGCCACGCCGGGCGAAGCCATTCCTGGATGACCAAGGCAGCACTGTGAACACCATCCTACCTGCATTTCCCCTTTGTGAGTGTGATCGGGCCCGTGTCTGGGTTTATATAAGACTGCTTAAGTTCTGCTCTGTGTCTGCTTTCTACCGAATTGTACATATAAGTGTAAATAATAATTAAATAGTGTTCTTCCTTATTCGACTGTCTCGTGTTTTCCATCATTGACTAAGCGTGGTACGAATAGAACCGCTCGAATCGGGTTCCAATACAAACAGTAACTGCACGGACCACATGGTACGCAATCCGCTCGGTGTACCCAAATTACACGTGGCTCATGCGAGGCTGATTCCCTGCTTCCGCGGCGGCGCAGGTATTTAGGTACATGCGAGACTTGTCCCGAAACCCTACCTTGCGTTTGCCCAGGAGGGGCGTTTCAAGTCTCGGTTACGCCGGCCCAGAAAGAACAAGGGGCTTAATCGCCCCTTGGTAAGGGTAGAAGGGCGGCGGAAAACCGTAACAATATATATATATATAAATATATATATATATATATATATATATATATATATATATATATATATATATATTATATATATATATATATATACAGACTTGGCAATTTAATATGGAATTTTTTTTTTGTGGGGGTGAACTTACTTTTCAAGTTGACTTAGAACCAAAAGTTCATTGGAATTATGTTGAAATTATTCTCGATTTTGTTAATGTGACCTTTAAAAGAAACCAAAACCACATTTGACATTTCGAAGCAAATAAATTGATCCTTGAAAGTGATGGAAACTGATATTGAATGCAATTCACGGACAATACATGTGTTAAACTTCTGTACGTTTTCCAGAAGTATTTCTTTATTTTGCACATGAGCCAAAAATTTTTTTAACAAAAACAAAACCTAAATTACAACTGGGATTACGGACAGTACAAATACAGTTCAGTCCGTCGTGTAACCTCCACGAGCATTCAGGAGAGCACGTACACGTTGAGGCATGCTCTTCACGAGATTTGCCAAGGTTTGCACAGGAATCGCTTGCCATGCAGTGACAATAGCCTGCTGCAATTCACGCACAGAGGTAGGCTGCTGGTCCAAGTTGTCGATTTGACGCGTTAATTCTGCCCACAAGTTCTCTATCGGATTCATATCCGGGGGACATGGCAGGCCACTCCATATGCCTACACCACGGTCAGCAAGAAAGTGTTGGATCATGCGAGCACGATGAGGCCCGTGCATTGTCATCTTGGAAGGACAAAAGTTTCCTCGAAAGGCTACACGAGCAAATGGAAGCAATGTTTCTCCAAGAATGGCCCTGTACTTGAACTGGTTTCAGGTTTCCATTCAGAACAACCAGGTCCGTTTTTTCCCCCTGCATGAAAAGCAAGCCCAAAGGGTCACCCCCACCACCTCCAGCTTGGACTCTTGGCACTATACAATCTTCGTTGTAGGCTTCATGCACTTGTCTGCGCACTCGGACATGGCCATCTTGACGATAGACCAGAAATCAAGACTCGTCACTGAAGATCACGTGATTCCAGTGTCCTGGCTGCCATTGACGGTGCTCTCTGGCCCACTGCAATCGGCGCTGGCGGTGTTGCCTTGTCAGGCGTGGCTTTCTCAGGGGACGCCTGCACGATAGCTTGCTTGAACCAGTCGTTGGTTGACTAGCCTTCTGGATGCAGGCACATTTGTCAGTTGCTGCCACTCAGCCCTAAGCCGATTAGCTGACTTGGTATGGCCATTGCGGGACTAACCGGTGCAGCTGGCGATCATCCCTCCTTGTGGTTCTGCGGGGACGTCCTGGCCTTGATATTGGAGGAGGGCCACCCCTCTGAGCATTTCGTTTCGGGATCTTTGACACCTGACCTTGAGTGATGCCATACTGACGAGCAATAGCACACTGTTTCATGCCGGAATTTCGTAAAGCCACCACTCCATGACAAACAGCATTGTCGAGTTGACGGACCATCTCCAGAGGAAGCGGCAATAACTTTTGTAGACGTGCAGCAGTTGTTTTCCACTAATACAGACGGCAACAACCCTTATATACCCGATTGTGAAGCCAATCGTCAAATGTACCTGTCCGTACATTTTGTCACGCCACCTGTGATATCATCCTGTTATTGACTTCTTGCTGCGACAGACAATCAGTGACATGGTTCTTTTAACAAAGAAATCACCGAAGCGTAAAAGAAACTCACCAGATTGATATTCTAAGTTCAGAAAGGAAACCCAAGTCAAGAAAAAAAAATTATTCCATATTAAATGTCAAGTATGTGTATATATATGTATGTGTATATATATATATATATATATATAATATATATATATTGTAACGGATTTGAGAAGTGTAACGGATTTGAGAAGTGTAACGGATTTGAGAAGTGTAACAATTTTGAGAAAGTGTAACGAATGTGAAAAGTATGGTTTTGTTGTGTGTAACTGACCCTCGTAATGTAAAGAATGGTCGCAGCTCGTCCTCTTAGTTAATTCCATAAAGCTACACACAGGACACGATATATCCTTTTAAATAGTTAGTCCCTTATTCTCTGTGTAGGCTAAGGATGTGTTTCCCACTAGTTTGACTCTTCATTGCACCGAATTAAATAAGAGTAGGCCCTCCGACGCCCCATGGCAGCTTCCAAGTGCCAGGTTTGCACTTTGCTGCAATTGGCTCTTTAGGCACTTTGCTGCATTTTCAGCTGCCGTCCACTTTGCTGCATTTTTTTTTTTTTTTTTTTTTTTTTTTTTTTTGTATACAAGATCGAGGCTCGTGAAAGAGCGAACATTAATCACACAGAAAGACAAACAGACACATAAAACAAATAACATCGGGAGCGGTAGACAAGATGGGGAGAGAGGGGGAAGGACACAAACACAACATTTGAGAGCAGGGACCGAGAGACATGGAGACATCGAGAGATCTGTGGGAGGGAGAGGGCTTTGGTGGGGAGGCATGTGAAGGGGGGGAGGCATGTGAAGGGGGGGGGGGGGTGGGAGAGGTATAAACATATGGACACTGCCAGGATTTCCAGGAAATAAGTTGGAATTTCAAACAAGGTGGATCTGGGGTGAATTAGTGGGGGTAGAAAAGATCAAGGTTATGGATGGGGGAAGATAAGAGATGGTGGTGAACAGCTGTTTTAAAGACCTGGAGGGAGGAGAGGGATTGAAGGGAGTGTGGGAGTTTGTTCCACAGGCGGGAGAAAAGAGGAATGAAAGAGTGAAGGTGAGCAGAGAGCCGAGATTTCGGCAGTTTAACCATCAGAGGGTTGCTGGCAGATCTTGTGCGACCTGTAGGAATATTTGGGGGACAGAGCACAGAGAGAGCTGGGGGAGCAAGGCCGGAGAGGAGTCGGTAGAAGACAGAAAGACCACCTACCTGCCTGCGGTGAGTGAGTGAAAGGCCCTCAGAGATAGCTTCATCGCGGGAGATTCCAATGATTTTGAAAGCTTTGGATTCAACAGCGTGAAGCCGAGCCAGGTGTGAGGCAGGAGCACCAGCCCATAGGGGAGAACAGTATTCCATAGAGCTGCGGATGAAAGCCTTGTCTGTGGTGAGGAGGTGAGGATTTGACTCCATTACGCACGAGGTAACGCCGAAGAAGAAAGGCGGGTCTCCACCTCGTCATAGAGGGGAGGAGTAAGGCGGCCCCGCTCATCCAACCCAGAACGAGGGGTTTGGCTTGAGAGGGCGGAGAGAGAACGTTTGGGGAAGGTTCGAAAAGGGTGAAGGGCGGGGCCTATATAACCCGCCGCGGGACGCTCCCAAAGGAGACAAGCAGATGAGTCCAGGAGATGAGCTGAGAGGAGGGATGAGTTCTGGGTCCAGGAGATGAGCTGAGAGGAGGGATGAGTTCTGGGTCCAGGAGATGCGATGGAGACGAGCAGGTGTGACCGAGCCGCCTAGAGACGTGCCGCGCTGCAGGAAAAACGGACCGGGGCAACGCAAGGAGCGCACGAGGCAGCAGTACGGAGAAAGGAACTTCACCCGCGCAGTTTGGGACCAAAGCTCGGCTTCTTGACGGCGGTGCCTTCTGGCCCGACCGTGCCCAGTACCCGCTGAACCTTCCTTGCCTCTAAAAGCCACCCATCTCCAAGCCATTCCTTCCTGCCTGCATTTCCCCGTGTAAGTGTGATCGTCCGTCTGTCTTTAACGTTGTCCTGGGGTTTATTAATTAAGCTTGAATAGGTAAGCTAATGATTTCACTGTGTGTCTGCTCCTTCCATTTTCTGTATATAACCAACTGCTCCCTTTGCTTTGGCTTGTGAAAATAATTAATAAAACCTGTTATTCCTCAGTACGTCTTCTTCTTCCTCTTTACATTCGGTCGCTTTAGAGTTTTCCACATTGAATATCTGTGGCGCGATACGGCCAACGTTTGGGTGAATCGGGGAAACTGTTAGGTCGCGGTGCCTCCGCTCGGCAAACATTACATCCTTAACCGCGAACCGTAACAATATATATATATATATATATATATATATATATATATATATATATATATATATATATATATATATATATATATACACTACTCAAAAGAATTTAAGGGTCAAAGGAAATTTTTTGATCATTTTTGTAAGTATGTCTTTTAAAGCCAGATGGGGTTAGAATATTCCCCTTTAGGTTGTCATTTGGACTATAGACATCACGTTATTATGGGACATGCAATCATTGCACTTATCTTTAGAAACTTTTTAAGTTAACCCAGATTTCCTTTTCATGGATTTGAAGCACGAACTTAGTCAGACTAAACTGACAAACTGCCTCGAAACACCCATTGTGACACCTCATGCACCATTTGCACGTGTTTTGCATGAGTGTCATTCCATGCATGTCAATTTTAGCAATAAAATGGCTGAGCATTTTCCATTTATCATCACTTGAAATTTGAAGATGGTTCGACGACAACTCGGCATCCAAGACAGGGGAAGGGCCATTGGCTGGCTACAAGATGACCAAACTCAGAGAACTGTGGCTCAGCGTCTAAATGTAAGCCAAGGCGTTATCGGCAGACTCTGGCAGAGGTTCAGGACAACTAATGCTGTTCAGAATCGCCCCCGTTCTGGAAGACCCCGATCAACAACAGCACGAGAAGACCGCTTCCTGATAACGGCGTTGCGACAGCGCTTTGTGACCGCATGGCATCTTCGGGATCAACAGAGGCACCAACGTGTCCGACCAGACCATTAGGAATCATCTGCGAGACCGAGGTTTGCGATGCCGGCGTCCTGCAGTCCGATCACCGCTACTTGACTGTCACAGAAGAGCTCGCCAAGATTGGTGCAGACGTCATATCCAGTGGAACCGTGGTCAGTGGGCAGAGACAATGTTCACAGATGAGTCCCGCTTCTCGCTCCAGTTCAATGATGGCCGGGCTCGTGTTTATCGTCGTCAAGGAGAGAGATTTGCTGATCTCAACGTTGCTCAACGTCTACCCTTTGGAGGAGGAAGTGTGATGGTGTGGCCGTGTGGGCGGGGATATCCATGAACCACAGAACCCCGCTGTACGTCGTCAACGGAAATTTGACTGCTCAGCGTTATCTCAACGAGAATGTTCAACCTCTGGTAATTCCACTTCTGCAATGGATTGGACCAGGAGCTTGGTTCCAGGACGACAACGCAAGACCTCATCGTGCCAGGGTGGTGACCGACTTCCTGCAGCAGCAGAACGTTCAGCACATGGATTGGCCTGCATATTCACCCGACTTGTCACCCATTGAGCATGCGTGGGATGAACTAGGGCGGCGAGTTCGATCACATCACGTCCCTGCCGTCAACCTCCGGCAACGGGCTCAGTGATTAGTCGCAGAATGGCAAGCGATCCCTCAACGTCATTTCCAACGCCTGATGAACAGCATGCGCCAACGTTGTCAAGAATGTGTGAATGCTAACGGTGGCTACACCAGTTACTGAAGCTTCTGCGACTTGTGTGAACATCATTTTGGGGGGTGCATGACTCTTTTTCATCAGGGTAATAAACTAGTGTCTCATCAAAAGTTTTTGTTTTGTGTTTTCTGTTCTTGAGCCATCAAAGAATTATTTTGTCATTAGTCGTCACCATTTTAGCTCGTTAGCTTATATTTATATGCACAAATATTTTTGACCCTTAACTTCTTTTGAGTAGTGTATATATATATATATATATATATACACAAAGAATTAAGTTAAGCACCCCCCCCGTTTTTTTACAACCTCGCACATTACAAGTTTGTTGTCGTCAAAACAGTGTAATATACCCATGATATTGCTATATTTTCTGGAGAAGTGATATTATGGTCACATAAAAACATAACAATCATGCCGTTTTCAATATTTTATTCTGAATAATTTAAGGTGAAATTTTTTGGGAATTTTAGGCATATTTTCACCTCAATTTAAGTATGGAGCTATAGGTCCATCACGGACAGTGTGGATGACGTTTATGTTTTCTAACGTACAGTCATTGTTCTGAGAAGACCTCTAGCGATCTTTGCGTCAATAACGTGTGTAGGACCCACGTGATCGGATCACTGACTCAACCCTACGTCTCATAGACCCTGTAAGCCGTCGTATGCGTTGCTGTGGCAGGTTGAACCCCCTCGAGCACGTTTGGGACATGTTGGGACGACAAATTGCGAAGATGGTCCCTCCAATAGCCAATCTGGATGAATTGGAACGTGCATTACATCGGGAATGGAACAACCTGCCACAGCAACGCATACGACGGCTTACAGGGTCTATGAGACGTAGGGTTGAGTCAGTGATCCGATCACGTGGGTCCTACACACGTTATTGACGCAAAGATCGCTAGAGGTCTTCTCAGAACAATGACTGTACGTTAGAAAACATAAACGTCATCCACACTGTCCATGATGGACCTATAGCTCCATACTTAAATTGAGGTGAAAATATGCCTAAAATTCCCAAAAAATTTCACCTTAAATTATTCAGAATAAAATATTGAAAACGGCATGATTGTTATGTTTTTATGTGACCATAATATCACTTCTCCAGAAAATATAGCAATATCATGGGTATATTACACTGTTTTGACGACAACAAACTTGTAATGTGCGAGGTTGTAAAAAAACGGGGGGGGGGGGTGCTTAACTTAATTCTTTGTGTATATATATATATATATATATATATATATATATATATATATATATATATATATATATATATATATATACATGTAACGTTTGTGAAGGTGAGTTTTATGCTAAAGGTTTTATGTAAAAGAGGAATGGGCTATATAGTCATCGACATTAACCTGTACAGAATAATCGTCGGTGTGAGAATTTTCTGGATTAATGCAAGCTTCTTGGTGAAGGGAGAACCTTCAGGGAAATTTTCTGACAGGTGTATAAATTGGAAGGAAAGAGGAAGGATGGGGGAGCTCCCAAGATGCTGTGTGTTTTGCTGTGTTTTGCTTTTTGTTTTGTTGAATCAAATAATGGTTGAAAGACTCTTGCTTGACATTGTTGATTGATCGATCAAGGAACCATCACATGCCAAGACAATGCCCCTCAGTCCTGATAGGCCAGCTGTTCAGGGCATGTCTTGCTCACTATGGATTTGCAAGAGTTCATAAATAAAACTAGAGCGAAGCCGATGGCGTGCCATCGCAAATCCCCATGCTTCCCACTTAAAGCAAAGTTGTAAGAGAGCAAATGGGTCCTCCAGGATTAACCCAATATCAAATTTTGAGTTAAAAAATTTTCTGTTTTTATCCCTGATTTATCCCTCAGTCCTCACCTCATGAGTAAAAGAAGAAAAAAATGGTACACATTTCATGCATCCCCCTATGTTGATTGCAAATACAAAGTTTCATTTTAAAATGTCTTAAAATGTGCCCGGAATTACATTTTTTGGTATTTGACCTTTTGACCTTTTGACCCAAGGAGCGAGGCCAAAAACTAAACTGCTATTAAACCTTGATGCCATGTGGTGATCATAACTACCATGTTTGGTGAATTTCTGCACAACTGTTTAGGAGGAAGAGAGGAGCTAGTGTGATGGATGGACAGACAGACAGACGGAGCTAATTAAAATATCCACCCGTTTTTTTCAAAAAGCGTGGAGATAACAAGGATGTAGGAATGGGGAAAATGCAGGTCTGTCGGACTGTTTCACTCCTGGTTAGGCTATCCTAATTACATTAAGCTCATGTATGCCCATTCATTCGAGTATATACACCCCGAGTACACGTGACAAGAAGGGAGGTGCAGGTGGGGGTGGGGTAGCGGGGTCTGACTCCTTCCCATGCACGCTTCAATAAATGTACGCAAGTTACACATACAAAATGAGTGATTTCAAAATGGGAATTTGGAATTTCACCAGGATGCGTCGATAACTCACGCACTCTTTGGGTAAGACGCCATGAGGACTTTAACGTCCACCAACAAGCAGCGCTGGCATACGGATCCTCGGCCTTAACCTACGTCCAATGCAAAACACCAGGATCAGAGGGTACAACTCGCTCGAGATTCGAACCCAGGCTAGACAGCCCAACCGTGAATGAGCACACCTCCAAGCTACCATGGCAGTCCATAAGTCGACATGACACCTGCAGGCACAAAAATATTGCATTGGCAAAGTCATCACTTCAATATCCCGATGTAGAGATGTCTAGGCAAGCACAGCAGTGCTGGATAACACCATCACAAGAGTGCAGTCGTGATTTGATTTCTTTTTCTCCAAAGCGAATGGGGTGATATCTCGCAAATTACAACCTAAAGTGTTGGTAATTAGCACCTACGATGGGAAGCAACAATTATCTTTCCTAAGTAGCCCTACATTAGGTATAAATTCCAGTCATTGTTCATTCACAGACAAATTAGTAGGTCAAGAAGGCACTCAAGAGTTGGTAAATATTAACCAATTTATTGACCTACCCATTAGCTTATGCTTGACCGAGAACTTGAATATAAATTTGACAAACCCAGGTTGCTAAAAGCCTACTTATTACTGATATAGCTAAAATAAATTCAGCAATAATTAAAAACAATTGCAT
Source organism: Myxine glutinosa (assembly GCF_964187855.1). Taxonomy (NCBI): domain Eukaryota; kingdom Metazoa; phylum Chordata; class Myxini; order Myxiniformes; family Myxinidae; genus Myxine; species Myxine glutinosa. Next base: position 103,727,697 of record NC_136270.1, read on the forward strand.
ACAAGTGGTATTTCAATCATCAGATATTACAAGTAAGGTTATAAGGTTTTGTAAATAAATGTTTTAAATTCCTCCTCCCCTCCCCAAAGCCACCTCTAACTAGAATGGCACTAGGTAGACAGCACACCTCCACCAGGCTGAACAGTTTACATTTTGTATCCCACTGATAGGTCGGATCTGGATCTGGACCTGAACTAAAATCGAATTGGCTTGTTCTTGTCACGTTACCAACTCATCCGCCAAGTTTTGTCACAAGTTGTCCACAACTTTTTGAAAAATCATGCTACATATCGTTTTTGGCCCTATGACTCATGGTGAAGAATCACTGTTTTTTAAATAAAAAAAATGCTTGCATCCGGATTCAGATCTTCACCGAAATCGAAAAAGATTCGTCCTTTTCTCATACTCAACCAGTCCACCAAGTTTCGTCCGAATCCATCCATAACTGAGATATTGTGATATAAATATATCAGTTTTAGCCCTCTCAATGGCGAAGAATCACTTTAAAAAAATTATTGGATCCAGATCTTCACCAAAATCTAATAATTTCATCCTTATCAGTTATCACATACCCAACCTCTCCACCAAATGTCGTCCGAATCCGTCCACAACTTTTTGAGTTCACGAACAGACAAGCAGACAGATGAAAAATCACTCATAGAGCGACACTTGGCAAAAGAGAACAAAGTAGAATGGCACTCAGTAGAGCATCCTTCTGACCTCACAAATAATTTGTGTTTGAATTATGTCACCTGATTTGCAAATCGTCTTCAAATTTTAAGTTAAATGGAAGAAAACTGACAATTTTAGAAATTTGACCTATGTTGACCTCAAAAATAGTTGGGGGTTCGGTTCAGTAAGCTGATATGCAAATCCCATTCAGATTTCAAGTCAATCAGATGAAAATTGGCGATTTTAGAAATTCGAAAAGGTTGTTGACCTTTGACCTATGTTGACCACATATATAATTTGTGGTTGAATTCAGTAAGCTGATATGCAAATCCTATTCAGATTTCAAGTCAATCAGATGAAAATTGTGGATTTTAAAATTTTCAAAAGGTTGTTGACCTTTGACCTATGTTGACCACATATATAATTTGTGGTTGAATTCAGTAAGCTGATATGCAAATCCTATTCAGATTTCAAGTCAGATGAAAATTGGGGATTTTAGAAATTCGAAAAGGTTGTTGACCTTTGACCTATGTTGACCACATATATAATTTGTGGTTGAATTCAGTAAGCTGATATGCAAATCCTATTCATATTTCAAGTCAATCAGATGAAAATTGTGGATTTTAAAAATTTGAAAAGGTTGTTGACCTTTAACCTATGTTGACCACATATATAATTTGTGGTTGAATTCAGGAAGCTGATATGCAAATCCTATTCATATTTCAAGTCAATCAGATGAAAATTGTGGATTTTAAAAATTTGAAAAGGTTGTTGACCTTTAACCTATGTTGACCACATATATAATTTGTGGTTGAATTCAGTAAGCTGATATGCAAATCCTATTCAGATTTCAAGTCAATCAGATGAAAATTGGAGATTTTAGAAATTTGAAAAGGTTGTTGACCTTTTTGACTCTCTCCGAAAAGACCGACTGGACAACCCTCCCATCCACTTTCTGAATAATCCTCTCCAAGAAGTTCTGTCACTCAAGCTTTTGGGTCTCACTATCTGCCATGATCTTTCCTGGGAAAACCACATTTCAAATCTGGCCTCCAAAGCCAGTCGCCGACTGGGCATCCTCCGTCGTGCGAAGTCCTTCCTTGGCACACCTGAGCTCCTCACCACATACAAGGCTTTCATCCGCAGCTCAATGGAATACTGCTCTCCCCTCTGGGCTGGTGCTCCTGCCTCACACCTAGCTCGTCTTCACGCCGTTGAAACCAAAGCATTCAGAATCATTGGAATCTCCCACGATGAAGCTAACTCCAAGGGCCTCTCACTCACTCACCGCAGGCAGGTTGGTGGTCTTTCCGTCTTCTACCGACTCCTCTCTGGCCTTGCCCCCCCAGCTCTCTCTGGGCTCTGTCCCCCAAATATTCCTACAGGTCGCACAAGATCTGCCTGGAACCCTCTTATGGTCAAACTGCCAAAATCAAGACTCTCTGCTCACCTTCACTCCTTCATTCCTTCATTCCCCTTTTCTCCCGCCTCTGGAACAAACTCCCTCACTCTCTTCAATCCCACTCCACCCTCCAGGTCTTTAAAACAGCTGTTCACAACCATCTCTTATCTTCCCCCATCCAAAACCTTGATCTTTTCTACCCCCGCTAATTTCACCCCAATTCCACTTTTTTGAAATACCAACTTCTGTCCTGGAAGTCCTTGGTGTCCTTGTGTTTTATACTTCTCCCTCCCCCCCCCCCCCCCCATTCCCACACCTCCTCCCCCCAAGCCCTCTCCCTTCCACACATCTCCCTGCTCTCAAATGTTGTGTTTGTGTGCTTCCCCTTCTCTCCCCATCTTGTCTTCCGCTCCCTCTTTTTATATATTTTGTTTGTCTGGTTGATTTGTTTGTGAAGTAAATGTTAGCTCTTTCACGAGCCTCGATTCAGTATACAAAAAAATAAAAAAATAAAAAAATAATAATAATTGGATTCTTTCGGACCACCAACTCTACCATTTGGTGAAGTTTCGTGAAGATCAGTTTAAAATTGTGACCTGTAGGAAAGTATAAGTGAGTGGACAGACAAACAAACAAACACAAACCTAAATGTGGATCAACATACTTGTCAAAAATTGTTATTTTTGCCAAGTAACAAACCGACAAGGGTGAAAACACAACGTCCATCCACCTTCGGTGGTGGAGGTAATAAGGACCACCCACCATGGATGAAGACGTAGCATGAGCAAATACAAGGGACTTCAATGTAAAGTAGAATAGAATATTAGCAAAGTGCAATGTAAGAGGGGTGCGTGATCACTGATCAGTAAATTTGTGGTCTGATGAAAAGTTACTGGCACTGAGGAGACATTTTCCTACATGTTCTTGAAAACAATCTTTGACATCATTTTAAAGTTCTCTTCACAACAAGTTTAACCTTTTAAATCCGTGTACTATGTTTGGCTCTCGCCTGTTCCAATGAAAAAAAAAAGCTGTCTTTTAAAGGTTGAAAAGACACACGAGGAACTTTGGCACGAAAGGAGGCCAGTTGGCCCATCATGCCTGTGATGCACCAACCACAGAAAACCATCACCCATCGATACACAAGCTACCTACAAGTCCTGTCAATATCCCCATACCCCTCTATGGCCGGCGCATCCAGGTATCTATCCAATTCCCATTTAAACGCACCAAGCACCGATACTGCCACTACCTATTCAGGGAGACAATTCTATGCATTATCCACTCTCCGACTGAAATTGCCCTGCCTTAAACTCTCCGATCTCTCATCCTCTTTACCCTCAATATATGGATCCTAGTTAGAGAGTTTGAGAGTATTGCATCAGAGTTCGTTTGTTTGTTTGTCTGTTTGTCCGCACAGAATAAATATGATTTTCTCTGCAACCGTTGGTCCAATTGACAGGAAATTTTCACCACAGGTGCAACTCCACCTGTAGAATATGTAATGATAATTATGACGTGAGAGGTCACGTGGTTCGGCCGCCATCTTGGAAAAATCGAAAAACTTTGCACCTCTATATCTCTGAAAGTGCTGAATAGAAAAAATTGAGACATGGCTCATTGTAAAGAACTCTCCATGGGGAATAAAATGTGTTAATGATGATGTCATAGGTGCCTGCATTATGACGTCATAATTCGACAAGTACAAAATTTCATCCGATGATGAAATTTATTGAGCATAATCTAGGAATAAATTAGTTCAGAATTTTGTTGCGAGTTGGGGACTGGAGTATGAGCTACCTGTTGTCCCACCTGAACAATCTCCTCCAGCCATTCCTGCCTGCAATTCCCTATTCGTGTGAGTCTGTCTGTATTGTCTGTATAACAATGTCTGTATAACAATATATAGCATGTGTGAGTGGAAATAAATAAATAAATATATTTTTATTTATTTCCTCAGATATAGAAATTGTATATATATTGTTACGGATCTGGGGGACGGCACTCCCGTTAGGGGGGTTAATCCCCTTGTCTTGTTAAGCTGGCCGTCCGACCGGTCCTAGTACTTGTAAGGCTCTTTTGCAGGGTGGGATTGATCAGGGTTATTGGTCCAGGTATTAGCCCGAATACCTTTATCAATCCCTCCGCAAAACAGGGAGACAAGTACCGCTCCAATCCCGGACAAGATGGAGTTTGCCGAGCGGTTTAGCAATCCGGAATCCGAGCCGTTAGCAATTGACTAAATCCGATTGTAAGCGGTTCTGCCAAAATCGTGGCCCAGATATTCAATAGGGAAAACACGAAGACGATCTGACGAGAATGAAAACCAAAGAATAAGGAGGAACAGGTATTTATTAACTATTTACAAAACCAAAGAAACCAAAGGAGAAACTAAAGCAATTTACAGAAGAAGAAGAAGACAGCGCAAATCCTTATACAAGCCGACTTATACCCAGGGACAAGACAAACAGAACAAACTCACGTACACTAATGGGGTTTTCAGGCAGGAATGGCGGGAAGGATGAGAAGGGCAGACGGTCCAAATAACTGGTGGGCAGGGAGGTTCGGGAATCGCGGCATGCCGTTGGTGGCCCACGTGAGCGTCACGCTCCGGTGCAGTGGCGAAAACCCGGTCGTCAGTGCTGGTTGGTATCGCGTCTCTCTCCGGTGCTCCTTGCTCATCCGACTCTCACCGGGGCTCTTGAATCTCCTCCCGCGTCTCTCTGGTGGGGGCCTCGTGCCAAGGGTTTTATAACCACACCCTTGGAATCCTCTCAAACCCTCTAGATGTTTCTTGCCACGCCCTATGAAGCCATGCCCACCGAGCCCTGGTTGGTCGTTAAGGGCTCTCTGGCTCCACCTTTGATGACGAGGCGGCTCCTCCCTCTTCTTCTCCGATCCTGGCCTCGTGGGCAATGGAGTTTGGGGCGAAGAAAACAGCCCAACTGTTACTGGCAGCGAACACTGCCTTACCGCTACTGCACTTGAAGAGCGGGAGACGCCGAAAGGTTCCCGCCGAAAACAGCCCAACTGTTACTGGCACCTTGCAGAGAGGAGATGATTGGGGATAAATCGAAAGGGGAACTATCTTATTTGATTGATGCAACGTAGAGTCATCTATTGGAAACACAGCCTTACCTGGAACACAGAATAATGATATAAATATAGAGAGGTCCTAAAGTGTCCTACATGTTGTACATGGACTAAGGTGCAATCTTTAATTAACAGCCAATTAAGGGGCAATGTACACAGGGGTCATTTATAAGGGAATTTACTACTAAATTTACATGTGAAGGTTCTAAAAATCGTAACAATATATATATATATATATATATATATATATTTCCACTCGCACATCATTGAAGATTTTAAATACTCTCAGGAGTTAAGACAAAGGAAGTCAGAAGTTTTCCATGCGAGTAGACGATTAAGCAGTGAGCGGACAGGTGACCATGGTTTAATCCAGGTGCGTGCATGGACAGGTGAGCAAAAAGTTTCATGATGATGATAAACAAACAGGCGGTGCGTTAACACGTGAGCATACGGGTAATTAAAGTATCTCCACGAAACGAGGAACCACGGGTTTTGCAGGTGAGCACAAGCACCGCTTCCCGACACACGCAGGTACAGCGGAGGTGTAACGGGCACAATGATCGCGCACGAAAGAAACGAGCTCGTACGGACACTCCCCGCGCACGTGCACATCGGTATACGAATTGAGAGCGCGTGCGCGCAAACTCTCGTGCATAGAGCGAGCGCGAGACGCAGTGCGCCGCACGACCGTCCGGGCCGTCGCGCACGTCATGCCCCGTACAGTGCGCGCGTCCGTGAGCGCCTTACCGTGTCGCTCTGCCACCGCATCCCCCTCCCACAGCTCGCTCGTGGTCGCGGCCAAACCGCCTCGTCGACGCCGCAGCGTCAATGCCGCGAGGAGCGCGGGACGCGCAGCCGCCGATCACGAGATCGAGGGAAGTGACGACGGCAGCGCTGGGCGGAGCCTTTCACCTCCTCCTTCGTGTTCTCCGCTCGCTCGTGCTCTTCCCAGCGCATCTCATTACATTCCGCTCACGGCGCTTTTGTCTCTTTCCCCATGAACCCTGCCTTTCACACCCTTCAATCCCCACTGCATCTTCGCCACCCAGCCCAGGTCTATTTCCCTTTCATAGATGTCACCTCGACCGCTTTTACCACCTCTTCCCTCTCTCAATCATATATATATATATAACCTCCTCCCGACACATACCATCACCCGTCCCTCGCCACAACCCCAAAGCTTTCTTCCCAATCTCGAGCTTTTTAACCCCTTCCTCCACCGGTTGTCCTTTCGAACCCCATAACCAGCCAGGTCCCCTCCAATCCCCCCATATTTTCCCAATCATTTAACCTCTCCCTCACCTCACTTCAAACCTGTCTCCAGGTATCTTAACGTCCTTCCTTCTTGCACTTGTTTCTATCGTCGGAAGGAAAACTCAGTTGTATTTTGTATTTCATTCTCCGAGATAAATTATTGGATTATAAATTGCAATCTTGTGCTGCGCACAATTCTTGTCTCGTCTGCAATCATATTCATTGGGTTCCATAAGGGGGTGAATTTTTTTATTTAATTTTTCCTTTAATTCAAGAGTTGTATTTTCCCCAAAACTTTCTTATATTTGACCATTCGTTCTGCCGATAAAGCCATTAAACCAGAAACATCTCCATCCGCACTTGTACAAGTCCCACCTGGCCAGGACGCACACATCCCTCTTGGTGGTGGTACATGGTAATCACCTGTAGAGTCCTTCCTTCTCTCCCAGAAATTGCCCACCTTTCACTCTTTGAAATGTCATGACACTGCGTAATGATTGATAAAACATTTTAGAAATTAGAAAAAAACCCAAAAAACAGCTGTTTATGGGTGTTGAGATTATTTTTGAAATCTATTATTTGTATTTGTGAAATAACTATTATTATATAATACAACCACTTTTTTGCTTGGCAATCAGAAAATAAACTTCCAATGAGTAGAAAATTACAAACAAGTGCATGGAGTCCCAGGCACAGTTTGTGTTTCATTGATTGAAAGTACAACTTTTTTATTTTGGAATTCTAAGAGGAAACTGTATGTATAGTAGTTGAGCCTGAGGAACATCCGCGAAACAGACGGGAGGATTCGAGGTGGGGGAGCACTTTATCAAGAGAATACACAGTTCCGCCCCCGGTTGAAAATCCCATAGAAAGCCAATAGGCCAAATCCCATAAAAATCCCTTTGGAAATTGGACCAGTAGGATCTATTGGTTTCAATAAGGAAAATGAAATACTGGAGCACTATTAAAAAAAACAATAAAAAAACTAATAGGTCAATGGGACCAGTAGGAGACGAATAGAATATCAATATATTAAGTAGAACGGCACAGTAGAGAGCATATATCTGCCAGGTGAACAGTTTACGTTTTGTATCCCAGAGTAGACCAGGAAATCACAATACAGAATCACATTTAATCAAAATCATCCGTCCACAACTTTTTGAGATATCCTGCTTTGTATCGTTTTTGGCCCTAACTCCCAATGGTGAAGAATCACTTAAAAAATAAAATCCATAAATCCCATAGATTAAAATTAATTAATTAAAATTAATTAAAAACTAATTAAAAATAAAATCATAAATTAAAAAAAAAATCCATATTCAGATCTTCACCAAAATCGAATCGAATAGTCCTTGTCAGACACCCAACCGGTCCACCAAATTTCCTCCAAACCGTCCACAACTTTTTGAGATATCTTGCTTTGTATCGTTTTTGGCCCTTTCTCCCAATGGTGAAGAATCACTTAAAAAATAAAATCCATAAATCCCATAGATTAAAATTAATTAAAAACTAATTAAAATTAATTAAAAACTAATTAAAATTAAAATCATAAATTAAAAATAATAATCAGAATCCATATTCAGATCTTCACCAAAATCGAATCGAATAGTCCTTCGATCGAATCGAATCGAATCGAAACATGGCTATAGGACAACTCGGTCCACCAAATTTCGTCCAAACCGTCCACAACATTTTGAGATATCTTGCTTTGTATCGTTTTTGGCCCTATCTCCCAATGGTGAAGAATCACTTAAAAAATAAAATCCATAAATCCCATAGATTAAAATGAATGAATTAATGAATGAATTAATATTTCGTCCGAATACGTTTAATTAAAATTAATTAAAAACTGATTAAAATTAAAATCATAAATTAAAAAAAAAATCAGAATCCATATTCAGATCTTCAGCAAAATCGAATCGAATAGTCCTTGTCAGACACCCAACCGGTCCACCAAATTTCCTCCAAACCGTCCACAACTTTTTGAGATATCTTGCTTTGTATCGTTTTTGGCCCTTTCTCCCAATGGTGAAGAATCACTTAAAAAATAAATTCCATAAATCCCATAGATTAAAATGAATGAATTAATTAAAATTAATTAAAAACTGATTAAAATTAAATTCTTAAATTAAAAAAAATAATCAGAATCCATATTCAGATCTTCACCAAAATCTAATCGAATAGTCCTTGTCACATACCCAACCTGTCCACCAAGTGTCGTCCAAATCCATCCATAACCTTTTGAGATATCCCGCTTTGTATAGTTTTTGGCCCTTTCTCCCAATGGTGAAGAATCACTTTAAAATTCTAGTAGCCGGATCCGAATCCGGATCTTCACCAAAATATAACCATTTCGTCCTTGTCACATACGCTACAACTCTGCCAAATTTCGTCCTAATACGTCCACAACTTTTTGAGATCTTTGTTCACAAACGGACAGACAGACAGACAAATGGACAAACAGGCAGACGGGGGTGAAAACATAACCTAAATCCACCTTTGGTGGCGGAGGTAATGAACAGGATTGTAAATAAGCAATATTGACATATGTGGGAAAATTACGTGGCCAGGCTGGACATTGAACCCAGGTGTTCTGGTGAACTGTATCAATGGTTTGATATCTGAGATGTCATATGTTGAAATGCCCATATTGCTGTTTTGTAAATAACTTGTACAACATCAGCACCACAACTTGCATTCAGATATACAACAACTACTCCACATAATAACCCTGTTATAAAGAACATGGCTATAGCTCATTTCAATATAGAACTGTGTTTTTTTGCGTTTATTTATAACAAAATAAAATTAAAGTATTTTGGTTGGTCCATGGGTTTTCAGACCAGTTACCTCTTATGGTTTCTACAGCACCAGGTGAACTTTAAGGTTGCTATTGATTTCTATCGGTTTCAACCGAATCTGGTTTGGTTTCAACTGGAAACTCTACTGGTTCCTCTATAAACCAAAAGAAACTGACTTCCAATCGAGACCCATATAAATGTCCTAGTCGTCTCTATTGGTTTCCATGGGATTTTCGACCTGGGGTGGGATAAATAAAATCCTACCTCAGTGGTTATTGTGTGTGAAAATCCTCCTGTTATGACAATAGGATGTGCAGAGAAATGCTGTTCGTTTATGAAGTAAACATTGCCTCTAAAAAATTAATATAACCTCAGCATTACCTTCATAACAACAAGAAGAAAAAGAACAATCAGAGATTGCACACTCTTGCCAGGATGTATTTTCAGTGTTTTTTTTAAGGCTTTCGTGTTAAAACAAATATGGCGGCCGAACCACGTGACCGATGACGGCATCATTTTTTTTTTTCTAAACTAATTTATTCCTAGATTATTCTCAAGAAATTTCGTCTTGATTGGATGAAGTTTTGTACTTGTTAAATTATGACGTCATAATGGAAGCACCTATGACATCATCATTAACATATTTTATTCCCCATGGAGAGTTCTTTACAATGAGCCATGTCTCAATTTTTTCTATTCTGCGCTTTCGGAGATATAGAGGTGCAAAGTTTTTCGGTTTTCCCAAGATGGCAACCGAACCACATAACCGATGACGTCATTATTATTTTTTCTCCATCAATTTATCCCCCAGGATAAATATCCTGCCCCCCCCCCCCCCCAGGCCCTCTCCCTCCCACACATCTGCCGATGTCCCTGCTCTCAAATGTTGTGTTTGTGTGCTTCCTCCCCTTCTTGTCGACCGCTCCCCTTTTTATATACTTTGTTTGCTTGTTTGTTTGATTTGTTTGTTTGATACGAGCCTCGACTTTGTATACAAAAAACAAAAAACAAAAAACCCTAAATGACGCTCAATAAATTTCATCTTGATAGGATGAAGTTTTGTACTTGTCGAATTATGATGTCATAATGGAGGCACCTATGACATCATTAGTTATGACATCAAAATCCTCCTGTTATGACAATAGGATGTGCAGAGAAATGCTGTTCATTTATGAAGTAAACATTGCCTCTGAAAAATAAATATAACCTCAGCATTACCTCAACAACAACAACAACAACAACAACTACACCTTCAATAACAGGATCACTCTGGAAAAATAAATATGACCTCAACATTACCTTTATAATACCAACAACAGCATGATAGCATCAACAATTTTCTGTCTCCGATCAACTTGAGTGTTCTCATCACCCTCCACCAATAATAAATCGAGACTTGAAAATAAACAATTCCCAAAACCAAATAAATTTTCTTCCCCAAAAATCTCTCAAATGTTAGGAGCAGTAAATATCGCCATTTTACAACAAACAGAACTTCCGCACAACATATAACCTTTACACCAACTACACCTCCAATAACAGGATTGCTCCAGAAATTGAAATATTACCTTGTACATACATACAGGGTGATCCAGAAATATGGTCATTTTTGAAATTTGTTTGAGGGAAATAAAAAATTGTATTTCAAAAGAAATTCATTCATGATATTGAAGTACATAACATGCTTTTTTATTTTTTTTATTTTTTACTGATTTAGTTTTTTATATTTTTGCAGGCAAAACACTTGAGTGACCATATGGAACTGGTCGGGTGAAGAATGCGCTTTTGCTATCAAAGCTTTTTACAAGAATAATGATAGTGCAACTGCTGCACAACGTCAATTCAAAGTCCATTTCAATGTTCAACGTCATGAAAATGTGCCCTCTGTTCGTGCTATCTAGTTATGGGTTGAGAAGTTTGAGAGGACCGGTTCAGCTTTAAAAGAGAAACCGCCGGGAGCACCCAAATCAGAAAGAACGGCACAAAACATTGAGCGTGTAAGGGAGTCAGTTTTGAGAAGTCCGCATCGCTCCAGCCGAAAGCATGCATCAGCCTTAAGAATTTCTCACACGTCACAATGCCCCAATCGCCACATATTGCATAAGGATTTAAAATTTTATCCAAAATGATGAGATTGCCCACAATAATTTTTGTGATGGAATGCTTTCATTTATGGACGGAAATGAAAACCAAAACATTGCTAACAATTTGTTCATATCTGATGAAGCACATTTTCATCTGGGTGGCATGTCAACAACCAAGATACTCGTTTTTTGGCAGCCGAAAACCCAAGAGAAATGCACACGAAACCATTACACAATCCCAAAGTCACAGTGTGGTGTGCACTTTCGTTGTTCGGCATCATAGGGCCTCACTTCTTTGAGAACGATAACGGAAATGCCGTCACTGCTACTGCAGCTCGATATACCGATATGGTTTCTAACTTCCTCTCCAGAAAATTAAACAGATTTGCAGAAGTGAGCCCAATGACGTGGTTTCAGCAAGATGGTGAAATCTCCCACACCGCCAGAGTGTTCATGACTACTGTAAGGGCGCTCTTTCCAAAGCATGTCATTTCCAGAAACGGCGATATTCCATGCCCAGCGAGGTCACCCGATTTGACTGCATGTCATTATTTCGTGTGGTCATATCTAAAGGCCAAAAGTGTATGTTAACCGTCCACAAACTCTTCATGAACTTAAGGAAAACATCAGACGTGAAATCAATGATATTGACGTGGCCATCTTGCAGAACGTCATGAATAATTGGCATCCAAGATTGGACGAATGTGTCAGACGAAATGGTGTACACATCTCCTAGATGTTCTTTTCCACAAATAAATGGCATGTTATGTACTTCACTTTCTTGTAAAAATTTGTTTTGAAATGCAACTTTTTATCACCTTTACACGAGTGTTAAAAATAACCGTATTTCTGGCTCACCCTGTGTTACCTTCACAACAACAACAACAACACGATCACTTCAGAGAAAGAAGCTGTTCGAGGCCAGAAGGCCAAAAGCCTGAGGCCCATACGTGCTATGGCCTTTTCAAGGCCCGTGATGGCTATCTGCTGCAACCTTTCGATATATATTTGATGATCCTTGCTTTACACTGAAGGGAAAATGGAAGGCATAACTGAAAAGGGGAGGTTTCGGGAAAAAGGACTCGTCGGGTTTAACATGTGCATTCTGAATCCCAAATAAACGTAATTGATAACCTTTTTGAATTACTTTCTTCAATGTTGAACCAATTGTCCTCCTGGACCGCATTCCCATTAAAGCTGCAATTTATTCTATAGATGTCCACCCTATACCGGGGTTTTGTCGTAGGTAACATACTTTGGTTATGCCTGCGCCAATAAAATGTTGGCACAAGTAATGGGTTCTGAATATATCACGGAAGAGGATGAAAAATAGAGGTTCAACTTCAAGCATTCTTGGGGAGTATGCATCAGCTTTGCCGCTCATGGAAAGGCCTTGCCAGGCAGTTGCAAAAGGTTGGCAAAATATGGTGAATGTTGATACATCAACATGCCGGAGTCCTATGGTCAGTTAGGTAGGTGCTCAACATATAGAAGACTGAGTGGAGCACAAGCAGAAAGTCAAAACGCAGAACTTCATATGAACTAGGCTCTGACCTCCATCGGACGAAGAACAGCATATAACACTGGGCCACAGCCAATGATGGCCTCCCCAAAAATATTCCACCAGTTTGGCCTGGATAATGCCCAGCAGCACTTTGGCGGTTGCAGGCAAATAAACTGATGCCATAAAATTGCGGCAACCAAGTTATTGGCCACCACAATGCGGCCTTTAAAGGAAAGATGTGGCAAATCTCTTTTCCACAGATTCAGTCTCCTCTCCATTTCCTCAGTCAAGCCGTCCCAATTATTTTCCACAAATTGTGTGGAACCCAGGAATATACCAAGATAATTGACACAGTCTCTTCTCCATGTTAGGTTTTCTGAAGAAGTGGTGCAGGTGGCAAGGCAGGTAGGCAACTGTAGCCATATGGTACCCAAAGGACTTTACTTTTCTTCAAAGTAACTCCAGGAGAAGAAACAAGGAAAAAGTTACTCAAGGAAGAAGTCAGACTGGAGATATTCTATCTGAGTGTAATAAGTAATGGTTCTATTGCTAAGGAAAAAAGTAAACCTTAAACTGGGCAACCTTGTCACACGCCCTTCTGAACCTGTATGGGGGAAGCAAGCTCATTGTTCGCTTTTATTATACTGGAGATGTACTATAGTGTGATAAAAGTCCTCAAATTAACCCCAAAGGCACATGCTTCCAACACACGCCACAATAAATCATGATCAATCCTGTCGAAAGTTTTTTCTGAGTTTTTTTTTCTGGAAAACGTCTAACCAAATAGATGTTGTCGTAAATGGAACGACGGGATATCATGAACTCTGATCAGGCAAGACCAGATCTCCAATGACTTGTTTTCAAACGATTTGCCATTGGCTTTGAGAAAAGTTTGTAGTCGTACATAGTATTGAAACCGGTCGCCAATTCTCCATCCACCAGAGATCTCCTGACTTTTGGAGGAGGCTCACCACTCCACTCCTGAAACTTAATGGCATTACGCCAGATCGCAGAGATTCGTGAATAATGTGTAAAAGTTCAGGACCCATTGGTCCCAAAATACCAAGTAAAACTCAGCTGCTAAGCCATCAATTCCTGGAGTTTTTCCAGAATCCATTTCACCCAGAGCACATTCCGGCTCAGCAAGGGTTAACGGTACATCAAGCTCCAGGCGTTGAGTCTCGGTCAGGGAGGGAATATGGGAGGTAAAGAGTTTCATCTCATATCCACAGACATCTATTTTTGAAAATAGTTCAGAATATAACTTTCCAAGAGTATTTTTTTTTTTAACCTCATCAGGATTTATAACAACATTCCCACTGTGGTCCATCACTGATATAATAAGCCTTGATGGTTCGGTTTCAGATTCAATGTGCAAAAAGAATTGCTGGGCTATCTGATACTTTTATATTTTGTATTCTCAGTCTGACTAATAATCCCACAGCCTTCTCCTGCAATAGTTCTCTAAGTTGTCTTTTTTTAAAGGACTAGCTGATAATGACTCTCATTCTTTTGTTTTCCAATTTGTTCTCCAATTACAAAATTTTGGTTTCCAACCGAGACAATGTGACTCGACTTTCGTGAGTGACATATTAATTGAACTGTTGACAAAACAATCATATCTGGGTTTTTATATTGTCCCACCATAGGTTAATAGAAGCGAAAAGGGGTTTCTTTGCAGCTACTGCTACCCAGAGATTGTGAAAGGCTTCTTTGAAAAAGGCATCATTCAATAGACTAATGTTAAATTTACAAAAAGCACCTTTCCGTTTGAGTTGGGGGAAAGATAGGCCAATATTGACCATATGGTGGTCACAAAAATAGAGGGGAAGATATTCGAGGAAGCTACGATATTTCTAAAACGTGGGGTAGTGTACCATCAGTCAAGCCTCACTAAAGATACCTGACCATTGGAGCGCCGACACCACGTATATTGCAGGACAGTTGGGTGCATCAAATGCCATACATCGAGGAAATCCACGACAGAAAGTGGGAAAGGTCCCCCTGAACTTGGGATGTGGTTCTGCCCAGCCAGCATGTCCAGCTGGGGCCCATATGAGTCCTATGTGGGCTAACTTGTGGGTCCCATGTGTGTCCCCCCCATGTAGGCCCCAGCTGGATTTGTCCATAGGCTCCACCTGGGGGCCAGCTGGGTTAGCCCACGTGGGCAGGGCATGGGCTTTTCGTGGGCTACCCCATGTGGGCTGGGCATAGACTTTTCATGGGCTACACCAAGTAGGCTGGGCATGGGGTTTTTGCGGGCTCAATACTAAGGTAAAGAAGGCTTTAAGGTCAGTATTATCGCTTGGTACGTATACATTAGAAATAATGAATTTTAAGCTATTAATCACTAGTTCTAGTAAACTAAAATGGCCCTTTATCATCTCCTGAAAGAAACAAGAGTCACGTGCGAGCCCTGGCTTTAACAAAAACCCAACTCCAGCAGATACAGACGACATGTTACTGAAGAAGCATTTACCTTTAAAAATGCTGCTCCAGTCATGTTCAACCTTCTCCATGATATGAGTTTCCTCCAGTAAGATCACATCAACTTGCTTTCGTTGGAATAAACGATTCACTTGGATCTGGCAGATGTGATGATTATAAGCACCACCACCATTTATATCTAGTGTTCCAAGAGTGAGTGTTTTCACTGCTTGTTTGTAAATTTTGTCTGATGCTGATAATACTCACCCTATACTTTTGTTATGACTTTCTTTAGTCGATGAAATTGTGATTTTGTTATGTTTAATTCATCGGACTTTTTCAGGACGACCTCTGCAGTCTGAATAAAGGAAGCCAAATCAGGAAAGTGATTGGAAATTACAACATTCTGTTGTCTACACGTTTCGTTTTTTTTTTTTTTTTTTTTTTTTTTTGTATACTGAATCGAGGCTCGTGAAAGAGCTAACATTTACTTCACAAACAAATCAACCAGACAAACAAAACACACAAAAAGAGGGAGCGGAAAACAAGATGGGGAGAGAAGGGGAAGCACACAAACACAACATTTGAGAGCAGGGAGATGTGTGGAAGGGAGAGGGCTTGGTGGGAGGAGGCGTGGGAAGGGGGGGGGGGGGGGGGGGTGGAGGGAGAAGTATAAAACACAAGGACACCAAGGACTTCCAGGACAGAAGTTGGTATTTCAAAAAAGTGGGATTGGGGTTAAATTAGGGGGGGTAGAAAAGATCCAGGTTTTGGATGGGGGAAGATAAGAGACGGTGGTGAACAGCAGTTTTAAAGACCTGGAGGGTGGAGTGGGATTGAAGAGAGTGAGGGAGTTTGTTCCAGAGGCGGGAGAAGAGAGGAATGAAGGAGTGAAGGTGAGCAGAGAGTCTTGATTTTGGCAGTTTGACCATAAGAGGGTTGCAGGCAGATCTTGTGCGACCTGTAGGAATATTTGCGGGACAGAGCCCAGAGAGAGCTGGGGGGGCAAGGCCAGAGAGGAGTCGGTAGAAGATGGAAAGACCACCAACCTGCCTGCGGTGAGTGAGTGAGAGGCCCTTGGAGTTAGCTTCATCGCGGGAGATTCCAATGATTCTGAATGCTTTGGTTTCAACAGCGTGAAGACGAGCTAGGTGTGAGGCAGGAGCATCAGCCCAGAGGGGACAGCAGTATTCCATTGAGCTGCGGATGAAAGCCTTGTATGTGGTGAGGAGCTCAGGTGTGCCAAGGAAGGACTTTGCACGACGGAGGATGCCCAGTCGGCGACTGGCTTTGGAGGCCAGATTTGAAATGTGGTTTTCCCAGGAAAGATCATGGCAGATAGTGAGACCCAAAAGCTTGAGTGACAGAACTTCTTGGAGAGGATTATTCAGAAAGTGGATGGGAGGGTTGTCCAGTCGGTCTTTTCGGAGAGACATCGTAAGAGTGTGAGATTTGTCAGGATTGAAAGACATGTTCCACTTGTTTGCCCAGTCTGTGATTTTGTCCAGGTCTGCAGAGAGTGAGGAGGCAGCAGACTGCCGATCTGAGGGATGAAGAATGGAGCGACAGAGAGTAGAGTCATCAGCAAAGAGATACAGAGGATTTTCAAGAGAGTCAGAGAGATCATTGATGAAGACCAGAAAAAGCACAGGGCCCAGAACACTGCCTTGTGGAACTCCAGCCTGAACAGGAAGAGGAGATGAGAGAAACCCATTCAGGGCCACACGTTGACTATGACTATAGAGGAAGTCCGCCAGCCATGCGTGGAGATTTCCATTGATACCAAAAGAGGAGAGTTTGGTGAGCAGAGCGGGGTGCCAGACCGTATCGAAGGCACGTGATATGTCAAGGGAGACTGCTCTAATTTCCTGTTTGGCATTGAGGACCTCCATCCATTGTTGAGAAAGCAGAAGCAGCATGTCCAGAGTAGAGTGTCCAGGTCTGAAACCAAATTGATGATCAGAGATCAAGCCATTGGAGAAGAGGAAAGATTTCATATCTGAAGCAATGATGGATTCCATGACTTTGCTGATAATTGGGAGAAGGCTGATTGGTCTGTAGTTGCTGGGATCTGTTTTTGCACCTTTTTTGTGCAAAGCGGTGATGTTGGCAGATTTCCAAGCAGATGGAAGATGACCTTGAGCAAAAGAGAGGGTGAAGAGAACAGAGAGAGGGAGTGAAAGAGCGGAAGAACAGGATTTTAGGACCCGTGGGCTGATGCCGTCAGGACCAGTTGCAGAATCCGAGTCGGGGGTTGACAGAAACTTTTCCACCTTGTCAGGAGGAAAGGATACAGAGTCCAGGAGCAGCTGGGTACGAATGGGTACGGTGGGTACAGAGAGGGATGGGTTTGGGACAGAAGATTTAGAGGCAAACACAGAGTTGAGGCATTCAGCTTTTTCACACGCGGTAAGAAAAGAGAGGCCAAAATGGGGAGGGACTTGGGGCTGATCTGCCATCGACTGTGACAAGGCAGTCATGTCCATTCCATCTCCTTTTTTGACCGATAAACCAGACATTTCCCCACCGGGGTCTGGGTCAATACCCTCGGCCATTTTTGTTTTAGGCACACTACGTCAGTGTCTGGCGGGTCTCTGGAGTGTTCGGTTTGGGAAAAAATTGGCAGATTGATGACCGCTGTCCTCAAGAACATTTGTTTCCACATTCCTGTTGATTTATATCTACAACTTAATTGGTTAAGCAGGTGTATAGTTATCTTGGATCTCAGTTTATCCAGCTTCAATTGGCTGCATCGATGTTGTAGCGTTTGCAGACTCGAGGTCAGCTTTACGTATAATCATCAACCTTGTCCGTGCGAGTAATGTAACCACAGAGTTGTACAGTTTGAATATCATGACTCTTCTCCAAAGGACCCATTTCATTTGTTTGTTTAACCTTCTGCACAGGGACTTCAGGAAAAAAAAAAGGAAGTGTTGTTGCAACAATGGTCTCCAAATCGAGCTTAACGTTTTGAGGATGTTAAGTGGTGGAGTAATGGAAACCTACTTCTTACAAACTGCATCAGTGTGACCTGTTTTTGCCACACCTTGAGGCTTTGGGACAAAACCGCTTCAATTGTCTGCACGGAAAACATGTTAAGGTGACCGACGATGTCTATGTCTCGTAATTACTATCCTCAAATTGACCCGGAATTGTCCCCAAGGTCTGTTAGGACCATATAAACCCGTATTCCAAAACTCATCACATGCTTGACACGTTCATTTCGACACCCGAGGGGAATCATGGAAATGCCGAATAGCATTGTACCATAACATGTAAACATGGCCATAATCTTGTCATTTGGTATGAATGGCAGGACATTTGAGATTACAATTCTTGTCATGGGAAAACTTTCTGTGGTTATTCTGGCACTTACAACATCGTGGGCAGGTTCATCGTCAGAAACCGATTCAACCACTTTCTGGTTCATACATGATGCAGCGCAAATATTTCCATCACCAATGTCAAATGATATTCCCTACTGCGAGGATAATGTCATCGACAGGAACTCCTTCGGGAGAAATGTACTTAAATGCATGCTTTTGGGTTAACCATCAGATGCCTCACAATGAGAGCGTGCGTTCACCATGCCGGCGATATTATCACCCAATTTCTGCTCGAACCGGACGAGAAGGTGTCCAACCTAAAAAATAGAACTAAAATAAACAAAAAAAACGCATTCTAAGCAACAAAAAGCTCACAAAACGTCGTCAAAGCGGGTAGGACACATACAATAGGCCAGCTCTCACTCTTTCGCTTTCTCGATGACAAACTAGAAAAGAAAAAACAAAACCAAAATGCCAAGAAACACAAGAGGATGGAAAAAGAGAAAGGGGGGAGAGTGAGAGGAGAAAACCACACTGACAACTCACCACAACACATATGGAATGCACACTGCTGCCATTACACCACATACAAAAAACAAACAACCACCAGGGGGAGAGAGGGCGAGGGGGAGGGTGAAGGCCACGTCGCCTCATAACGTGGGTCACAGTATGTCCCCATGTCCATACCTTTGGGTGGGGATGTTTGATGGGGGACAGGATGAAGGTCAAGCCCTCTGACAATCATTCAGTGGTGGACGAACACCAGCAAGCCCGCCCCTGAGTGGCGGTGAGCAACGCCACATTGGCCCGGGCTGCTTGGTGACCATGGCGCCGCCTTGGGGGGTTGGGGTGGCGGGGGTCGAGGGGGCATCTGATTCTATCAGTGAGCGTGTCAAGTCATTGGTGGCACCAGCACCTTCAGGAGTAAGGGGGGGGGGGGAGGGTTGGTTTAGCCCATAAAGGTGGGCCCCCTGCATTCTCTCTCTCCTACCCGCTGCCACAAGGGTGTGCAACACTCTATGCCACTTTTATTAACTTTGCCACTTCCAGCACCTTGTGCTATGCTGGATTGAACTGCCGGCCACTTTATTATCTTGCCCATGCATGTGTGCGTTTCCTTAGCCAGGAGTTAGTTTATTTATAAAGTATTGTGCTTTCTTAAGTCTGCCTTCGTATACAAGGTTGTTTCTACCATATTTCAACCATGTCATGCCACCTGTCTTGTGCATTATTAAATAATTAATTCCTTGTGAGATGTCCGCCTTGTGTTTCACCATATATCGTGGCTTGACCAGCTCAGTTAATTGTAAACCCCTTGTGGGGGAGGGGATAAATTAATTAGCATAATAATCCCTCTGATTGGGTAATTGTGCAGGTTTGGCACAAGCCAGCCTGATGTTTGCTTAATAGTTAAGGTGGTTGACTTGAGATATTAGGATTCTGAGTACGAGTCCCTGTCAACCGGTTGAATTAACACCAGGTGGGTTGACTCAGCCTGTCATCCTTCTGAGGTCGGCAAAATGAGTACCAGCTCAGTAAGAGTAATAGTTAGGCGGCTAACACCCATTATTAGAGTGAATCATTCACATTGATACAAGCATGAAATTTGGCAGTTATGTTCTTATACAGATACTCTTTAAATCCAGTCAATTAGCCAACTAAAAACTTCAACATGGCGGCCATGTTTTCAAAATGGCCACCAAAATTGCTAAAATGGGCCATAACCTTTGTAAGCCTCGATTGACCAAGTCGCCAGAGGCATTATGTTTTCAGGTTGTGCATCCGGCTGTCCGGCCGTTGATGTAGAGATTAATCAGATTAACTGATTAGATTTTGGGGTCCCCAGGTGAAAAGCCCAAAGGTCAGAGGTCATGTCAGGTAAAAATGTGATAACTTCTGAACAGCTGAATGGATTAAAATTAAAACTTGGTACAGGTATGTATAATGATATAAACATGAACTGATTAAATTTGGGGTCAAGAGGTCAAAGGTCATAGGTTATGCCTGGTAAAAATGTGATAATTTGAGAACAGCTGAATGGATTAAAATTAAAACTTGGTACAGGTATGTATAATGATATAAACATGAACCGATTAAATTTGGGGTCAAGAGGTCAAAGGTCATAGGTTATGCCTGGTAAAAATGTGATAACTTGTGAACAGCTGAATGGATTAAAATTAAAACTTGGTACAGGTATGTATAATGATATAAACATGAACCGATTAAATTTGGGGTCAAGAGGTCAAAGGTCATAGGTTATGCCTGGTAAAAATGTGATAAGTTGAGAACAGCTGAATGGATTTAAATTAAACTTGGTACAAATATTATAATGATGTAATAATGTGGGCGGAGGCATATCAGTCGACGTCGTGACGTCGTCCAAGAGTGCCATTCTAGTTAATATTGAATTTAGGATGTATGAGTATCAATACAAAATCACAGAACTACATATTATCTGTAAGAAGTAGTTAAACTTTTCAATTTACCTAATTAGGATATAGAGGTTTCCTTTTTCAGGACAAGGTTGTTTTTTTCAGTTTTTCCTATTCTTTATCTCTCTAGCCCTTCACATTTAGTGGCTCTCAGCCTTTTTGAGGATGAATTTCAATAAAATCATTGTTTTTTTTACCCATTACTATTTACAATCCATAAAACATGTAACACATCTCTTGTCAGCATATTTTGTGAGTTCCTGGTTGGTGATGATACACATTCCCCAAATATAAATGAAATGGTGCATTTTTCATACCAACATATAAATGAGAATTTTGATAATGATTTAAAGTAGTAATTCGAACTTTTTGGCATGTGATTCAGCTTACCTTTTACAAGGTCCAAACTATATAAATGATAAACTGCTGTCATAAAGTGGACACTTACATCCAAACAATTTCAACTTGCCCTAGCCATCCCCATGGGGATGTTAGAATGGAGTGGAAGACTCCAGGTAATAGCAACCCTGACTATCAATTTGACAGACCATCAAAAATCACCTCGAGGAAGAAGCCAACTCTGAAGAAAGTTGGTAAGTGGACATTTAGACCTCCCTGAGTTGGGAAAGCATAATTTGCAGAACTATTATGATTCTCAGCAAGCATCAAAATAATTTGGAAGAGCTGTCCATATAGACATGCCTTCCATCACTATGTGCGGTCAAGGCAAACGCATTGCATGTCATGACGCATCGAATGGGTTTCCTGTGGCATCGATATGGATATCAACAGGTTTTGTGGAGGGTCCAGTCTAGGTCCACGTTCTTCATATTTGATGGCAGATTGTGTGTGACAAGACAACTAAGGAGGCATTTCAACATGCATCGTTGAGTGTCATCCCTGAAGGGTCTGGAAGTTCTGTAATGGTTTGATCATATTTTTTTTTCCTGGTTTACACTCAGTCCTATGTTGTGAAATGAATGATGAGTGCCATTCCTTTTGTGACGTTCTTGAGTATAGAGCTTTGAACTGATTACACAAACACTCCAAACTCAGTAATACAGATAAGAGTAGTAAGAAGATGATGGAGAGTAGGGAAACATCAACAGCAGGGTTGAGCAACACTTCGATGAAGAATGAGTGAGGGGAAGAATGGGAGCTAGGGGAATGGGGTGGGGGAGGGACACAGGGGGTGAATAATCTGGAAAGAAGTTCAAAACACAGGAAGAAGGGAACTTACACGAGCCTTGATCTTGTATACCAAAAAAAAAAAAAAAAACTGAACGAAATGCAGGAAGAAAAAAATGGAACAAAAATAGAAGGATGAGTCGATGGAGAGGAGAGAAAAAACAATCTATATATAAAAGGAGCCAAGTTACTCCATCCGTAACGTGTTAATCTAAAGAATTTCTGCTGTTGTAGAATAATAGCCGGCGAAGCCGGTGTTGTGAATGAACGCGTACGTATTATGTTGAAAAGCCAGATTTTGCTGAATCCTTTGAGAATTTCGAAGCTTTGACACACCAACTCACTCAATGGAGGCCGCCATCTTGCGGATGCGGAAGTATGCATAAAAAATTGCGGAAAATTTCAATAGGAGTTTGTTTCACCCGTCTTTTTTTGATTCACAATCCTATGCACCTCTAATTTGTAAATAAAATACTTTAAGACCAACCTCGTTCCCCGGGCCCGCACGGGCCCTGGTTATCTTCAACGAAAATCGTCACCAAACACCGGAACCAATGAGATTCGAGCATTTGAACAAATATTTCAAAAAAGCTTATTACCGTTTCGGAGGCTGAAAACGGCGTCAAATATTCTAAAATTGACGAAGAATTATTTTTTAGAAATCTCGCGGCCGTCGGGGATAGTTTTTCACGGCCGGAAATATCCGAAGTTGAGACGGAATTCACCGAATTAATCAAGAAGGAAATTTTATAAATTTTAATCTCATCCAGAATGCAAATGGTGTCATTTTGAACTAGATACGGTACTTACTACACCTACCTACTACCAACTACCTGACCTACTGATGCCATAGTGATGGGTAAAATAGTGGCAAGGGGCTTTGGCTTCGCCGGCTCATTGCGCCTTTGCAGTAGGTTACTAGTACAATTGATACCATCAGAAAGATAATTAATAATTGATTTGTTTGTTCGGAAAGCTCATAATGGATTTATTTGGTTGGAAAGCTAATAATGATCGACTTAATTGAAAAAAAAATCGTTCTTTTAATCACAAACTTGCCTGTTTTAAACGCCTGTGGTGGAGGAATTGAGGATCGAAGAAGAAGCGGGATCTCGAGCTTTAATTTAGCGGTTCCAACGGTAACATTTATTATTCTACGACAGCAAGAACCCTTTAGAAGGACATGGAAGGAGAACACAAAAGTATATAGTATTACTTATTGAAGCAATAGAAAAATATATAAAGGTACATGGAATGAGCACACAAACAACAACAACCACGGTCACCGCAACAACATTTTTATGTTATAAAAGATCCTTTTTCGCACATTTTAATTCATTTTCCATCCTCATTTACACTCAAAAAATATGCATACATGCACTATGTTTGTGAAGGTCAAAATGACCTCTCGATTAAATCCACCAGTGAAGCGACAGGAGGCATATCATGCAACCTTGAAAGGAAGGAATGGGTTTGGGGAGGGTTGATAAGGGTAAATAACATCATGAGTGTGGATTGGGGATGACCTGAGGAGGAAATTAACAGTCATCTTGAAGCCCTGGATGGAAGAATGCGATTGAACAGATTGATGAAGTTGGCCACAGATTAGAGAAAAGAAGAACAAATGAGAAGAGGTAATTATCTGCAGGTACAACATGCGAGCATGCACAATCCAGGCCCACTGCATGTAAAACAGCTAGTTCGAGCCACAGGAGAGAGCTGGGAGCCAAGGCAGGCACCAGTGCTAGTGAACCACCCGAAGATGCAGTCTCCATTGGGGAGTTGTATGGCAGAGGGAATGCAACGAAGCTCCCTTTGCCATACTACTCATGCCCTCTATATTTTATAAGGACCATATAATTATTTAATTTAAGTATGGCAGCGTTCGATGATTGTAAATTGGAATCAAGAATATCATGAGAGCCAATTGTGCAAAGGAAGTTTTCTGAGAAACTGAGAAATTTTTTCTGGAAACAGTCTGCTGAACGAGAATTAGGGGAGGGCAATAACAATAATGGCAAACCCATTTTTCTGTACTCTTACAAGCATCCGGATGACAGTTTATAGCTCGGCTGATATTCGAACCCAGGCTGCACAGCTTAGAGGCGAGGGTGCATACCTCTTCGCCATCATGCCAGCCTATTTTTAGTGGTGGGGGAACAAGATAAATGATCACTTTTAACCTAGCAAAAGGAAATGTTCATACTTTACTTGAAAGACCTAATTCCGGTTGAGCCAATCATTGCAGTGCAATTGTTGCCTGAGAGTTGGCCCACAATGACATTGGGGCAGCAGCAATGCATAAAACTGGACCATCTGGCAAAGGAAAGCTGTTGGAAGACATCGGAGGTTGCACATTTTATCGGAGCAGAAAGTCAGAAAGTGAAAGAAGAGAATGAGGATAAACTTTTGCCATCAGAATATAGCTGGAAAGCAATTTATTCGATTGCCAGGGGGTATTTCTGACAGGCTTAGAGCTCAAAATTGGACTTTCTGGAAATCATCACCCTATGCTCTGAAAATGATCAACCCCAATGGAGTGAAGGAACAATTGTAATCTGACCTAAACAATGCCATCGTGCAGGCAAACCCAAATGATGAACTTGTAATCCTTGGCGAAATCAATGCAATGGTTGATGACGAATAGGTTGAGTACTTGGAAATCCATCATACGATGCCATAATCTCAATAAGATGACCAAAATTGGATGTCTGCTCTTCTTACCATGTTCCAAACATCATTAGCACAACCAAAACATTCTTTATATGATTTAATAAAAGTGAATCTTCTGAGATGCATCCTCGGTCTAAACGTTGGCACCTTCACCAGAGTTTCACCAGAGGGGACTATAGGTTTGCTCTCTGTCCGTCCGCCCGTCCCACATGTGGTTTTCCAGACTTGTTTCCCACACCCTTTAACATATTCAACTGAAACTTGGTACATGGCTTTATTATGACAAGTTACAGAACAAGTTCTAGTTTCAGGACGTTTTGTCAATATTTCACAGAGTTATGCCATTTTTGTACTTGGAAAATACCACATCGGTCGGGGGGCATTGTTGAGATCGTATTCAGTGACCCTACGCCATGATCGTGCCAAGTCTCACTGCCACTTTATTGAATCTCGCGAGAGTAGGAAAAGACTACAACAACAATTACAACAACAGGGAGCTGGCCTCAGGATCATGACATATGATCCGGTATCAACACAGGCATGTACTGCAAAGCAATTCTCGCTCTGGTTGAATTTGTCATAATAAGACATCATGACAACAGATTTTCACATCACCAGAACCATGAATGGTGCAGAATGTTCGACAGGCCAACATTTCATCTTTTGTAAACTCGTGCCACATTTTTTTCATTATGACATAATAAATACAAAATATCCTGGATGCATCCTTAGCCTAAATGTCGGCAACTTATTGACTTCGTCAAAATAAGACAGTGTCATGATGGACTTTCACATCAACAGAACCAGGCAAGGTGAAAAATGTTAGGCCGCTGTGTAATCATACCGAAACTGGTGCTTGAGCTATGTCGACATAGATGCAAAAAAGCTGAAAAGCCAATAAAGAAGATTGATAACTCCCAACGCAACTCTATATACATTCCATCCAACTTGAACTATCCACCTAAATGAATACTGATTTTGATGAGGACAACATGGAAGGTGACGCTGTTGCTAATATGGAGCACCAATGGCAACACTTTCACAACTACAGAGATCAAAGAACAAGATGCCCCACACTGTGTTTAAGTAAATACTTCAATTTTAATA
This sequence comes from Myxine glutinosa, assembly GCF_964187855.1. Lineage (NCBI taxonomy): Eukaryota > Metazoa > Chordata > Myxini > Myxiniformes > Myxinidae > Myxine > Myxine glutinosa. Next base: position 103,753,660 of record NC_136270.1, read on the forward strand.
AAATGATTTTAAAGATCGTTTGAAAGCATCTGGAAGTTTAGCGCAACTGAAGCATTCTTATACATCATTATTATGGTCTTATATCTTCTTCTTCTTCTATGTAATATTATATATATAAAAGAAAGTTTTTGTTTGTTTGTTTGTTTGTTTGTTTGACTGCACGCGATAATCTCCTGAACCTGAACGAAAGATAGGAGGAAACCTCGAACACAAAATATGTCGGGACGGGCCCCGGGAAGGTTATAGGCTAGGTGGCGAGGCCGGTCGAGGCCGGGTTGGGCCCATTTCGCAATTAAAAGCTGAGCTGAATTATAGTAGTCAATCTTCTACAGCCACGAGTAAAAGCTGAATTATAGTAGTAAATTCATTCAAAAAGAACCAAAAATGTCGGGACGGGCCCCGGGAAGGTTATAGGCTAGGTGGCGAGGCCGGTCGAGGCAGCATCGGCCGGGCTGGGCCCATTTCGCAATTAAAAGCTGAGCTGAATTATAGTAGTCAATCTTCTATGGCCACGAGTAAAAGCTGAATTATAGTAGTAAATTCATTCAAAAAGAACCAAAAATGTCGGGACGGGCCCCGGGAAGGTTATAGGCTAGGTGGCGAGGCCGGTCGAGGCCGCATCGGCCGGGCTGGGCCCATTTCGCAATTAAAAGCTGAGCTGAATTATAGTAGTCAATCTTCTACGGCCGCGAGTAAAAGCTGAATTATGGTCGTAAATTCATTCAAAAAGAACCAAAAATGTCGGGACGGGCCCTGGGAAGGTTATAGGCTAGGTGGCGAGGCCGGTCGAGGCAGCATCGGCCGGGCTGGGCCCATTTCGCAATTAAAAGCTGAGCTGAATTATAGTAGTCAATCTTCCACGGCCACGAGTAAAAGCTGAATTATAGTAGTAAATTCATTCAAAAAGAACCAAAAATGTCGGGACGGGCCCCGGGAAGGTTATAGGCTAGGTGGCGAGGCCGGTCGAGGCCGCATCGGCCGGGCTGGGCCCATTTCGCAATTAAAAGCTGAGCTGAATTATAGTAGTCAATCTTCTATGGCCTCGAGTAAAAGCTGAATTATAGTAGTAAATTCATTCAAAAAGAACCCGGGCAACGCCGGGTGCATTCGGGTAGTATTGTAATAAGACAACGTTGAGTCACATTTTAGGATTTGGAGGCTTTATTGATCAACATAGAACGCAGCGTAAATCAGCATTGTATATACTACATAGCCATATCTGCGGCCTCTTCTACACCCTTCTCACATGCCACGCCCTCTCATGTGGCATATCAATATATAGCATGATTCTTGGAAGTGTTATGAAGGCAATTTGTGTTCTACATTGTTGTAGAATATAATTCACTTTAAATAAAATAAATATTATAAAGATTGTATAAATGAAATAATTCCGGCTTTTACCGATGTTTTACCCAGTGTCTATTACACAACCCTATCTAACACATTACATTAGTTATTCGTAACTGTTGTTTGTGTCCTTTTATGACGTCCTTAAAAAAAGTAAATTGTTTGGAATGATGTTTAGCTCACCTGGAATTAAATTCAGGGGAGCTTATGCGATGGTGCATCGTCAATCCATCAGTCCGTCCGTCCGTCCGTCCGCAAACACTTGAAACCTCTTCTCCGAAACCGCTGATGGGATTGCGACCAAATTTGGCACAAATGATGTTTGTTGTGTTGTGACTTTCACGTTTGTTCACGACACGACATTAAGCAGTTTTATGCTGATGGGAAGTTTGTTGATGCTGATAGGAAACCGCTGATGGGAAGTTTGTTCACGACGTTAAGAAAAGAACGGTTCTAAGGGGGTCTTCCAGGGGTCAAAGTGGATCTAAGTTTGACCCCACAAAATAGGATTTTGCTTTTTCCTATGAAACTACACACACGATTTCGATGAAACTTTACCACAACCTTCATCACCCGTGATGTACCAAAGTTGGTTCATGGCATTAAAAAAAATCTGTCTCTTTGGGGATATATGGGGGGTCAAAGTAGGTCCAGGTTTGATCCCCACAAAATAGGAATTTGCTTTTTCCTATGAAACTACACACACGATTTCGATGACACTTCACCACAACCTTCACCACCCGTGATGTACCAGAGTTTGTTCATGGCATGAATTTTTTTTGCCCCTGTGGGGTCTATGGGAGGTGGGGGGGGGGGGGGGGGTTGCCCCCCAAAATCGGTGTTTGCTTTCTTCTCAGAAACTACACATGCAATTCCGATGACACATCACCACAACCTTCATCACTCGTGATGTACCAAAGTTTGTTCACGACATGAAAAAAATCTGCCCTTTGGGGATCTACGTGGGGGTTGCCTCCCAAAATAGGTATTTTTTTGTTTGTTTGTTTTAAGTGTTATGATTATGTTAGTATGATTCTACATGCTGTCCTTTCTTCTAGCAAGTATTGAAATTGGTTTAAAAATACCTTTAGTCAGTGCAATATCTGTTTATTCTGCCAGGTGAGCGCCAGGGGTATTGCCCCTATGTTTTATTTTGTTTGACTGCCAGGTAGGCAAACAGAGTTTTAAAAAATTGATCTCACTCCTCTCTGCGCAAGTGCGATCAGGACAAATTCAGAGCCAAAATACAGTAAAACGGCAAACTTGTCTTCTTATTCATGCTTCGATTCGTGCTCATAATACAACATTCAATTTAAGTAAGTTGTTCCTTGATCATAAACTGATGTTTAGAGACAGACAGATGGACAGACATGACGCAATTGCTTAACCCCACTTTTCGCTTCGCGTGCATGGGGTAAAAGGTATATATGGTATACTAGCCTTAATACTTCGCCATCCTAAAAGGCATTATCAACAATGGTTTGATGAAAATAATGGTGAAATAGAACGCCTTCTTCAGACTAAAATAGCAGCAGAATCGAAAATGCTACAAAGAAATCAAAATCTGACCAAGAAACATGGACTGAAAGAATTGCACAGTCAATTACAGATACAGCTATGAGATGGAATATATAGGGTGGAACCAGAAAGCAAGTGAACTCCAAGGTGATGCTGATCATCATGATACTTAAAAGGTTATCGAGGCCCTGAAAACAGTCTATGACCCAAAAATCATGATGTCCACTACAAGAAAATGGGAAAAAAAAAAGTAAAAAAGAAAAGAACAAAACAAGCAAAGAAAAAAGAAAAGAAATAAAAGCTGATGTAAAAACAAAAGCTTGTGTAAAAGAAAAAGAGCTTATGGCTCCACCTTGATTACTGACAATTGTGAACTAGTTGAGCACTGACAAGAGCATTTTATGCAACTCTAGAACAGAACAGGTGATATCTCCCATGAAGCACTTGATTCTGTTCAACAACACTCTCCTAAAATGGAACTTGGCAATCTTCCAATCCTACAATAACTTGTGAAAGCAATCGTCCATCTGATCAAATCCAAAAAAGCCCTGACGAAATCTTCAAATTGGTTAACAAATTTATTAAGCTAATGCACAAGTTATTGCAAAGATCATTATTGTCGTACCAAAGCATAAGTTCTACAAACGATTTCTCTCTACTGCTAGCAAAATTTTGTCTAAAATCATCTTTCTTCGACTCATTAATATTATTGAAGATGTCTTTTCAGAGAGTTAGTGTGGATTCAGAGAACAGCACAGCACTATTTACATGTTATATGCCCTTAGGCAATTTCAAAATAAATGCATTGAACAACATCGACCCCTTTACTCAACCTTATCTGATCTTACAAAGGTGTTCAAAACAGTTGGCTGGGAAGGCCTTTGGCACATGCTTCACAAATTGATGTGCCTATGCAAATGTTATATAATACGTTGAGGCTTCTCCATGATGGAATGAAGGGTTGCATCCGAGATAGCACTCATTTTGCTGCCATCGCAAGGATGACAGGCTGAATCAACCCACCTGATGTTAATTCAACGGCTGACAAGGCTCAAACTCAGGATCATAAGATCTCTAGCCAGCCACCTTAACCATTAAGCCAACACCAGGCTGGCTTTTGTCTAATCCTGCGCAATTACCCAAACAAAGGGATTATGCAAATTAATTTAACCTCCAAATCCCCCCCCAACCCCCCCCCCCCCCCCCGTGGGGTTTGCAATTACCTGAGCTGGTCAAGGCGATAAATGTGGTGGAAATACAAGGTGCACATCTCACTAGGAATAATTAATTATTTAATAATGCGCAAAACAGGCGGCATGACATGGTATAAAAATGGCGGACACTCCCTTGTATACGAAGGCAGACTTAAGAACACAAAATGCTTTATAAACTAGAACGGCACTCCCAATGGTGAAGAATCAGTTAAAAAATTAAATAGTTCACATATCCGAATCCATATTCAGATCTTCACCAAAATCGAATCGAATCGTCCTTGTCAGACACCCAACCGGTCCACCACGTTTCGTCCAAATCCGTCAACAACTATTTAAGATATCCTGCTATGTAACGTTTTTATCCCGATCTCCCAATGGTGAAGAATCACTTAAAAATTCTCGTAACTGGATCCAAATCCGGATCTTCACCAAAATCTAATCATTTTGACCTTGTCACATACGCAACATCCCTGCCAAATTTCGTCCAATCCATCCACAACTTTTTGAGATATTTTGTTCACAAACGGACAGACAGGGGTGAAAACATAACCTCCATCCACCTTTGGTGGCGGAGGTAATAAACTAACCCCTGGCTAAGGGAATGCATGCAAGCACACACGCATACAGTTATGCACATTGATCTGGGCAAGATGATAAGGTGGTTGGCAGTTCACTTCAGCATGGCACAAGGTGCTGGAGGTAGCGAAGTTCACAAAAGCGGCATGGGGTGTTGCATACCCCCGCATTAGCGGGTAGAGGGAGAGGGAGAGAGAGAATTCAGGGGCCCCACCTTTATGAACTTCATCCATACCCCTCCCCTCCAATCCACACCCTCCTCATCTCCCCCACTCCCTCCCTCCAGAGTCCCTTTATATACAGAATTGCGACATAGAGGGTCCGGAAAAATCTAGTCACGTGATTGCGTGGAGCCATTTTGAGTCCATCGCGGACAGGATCAGGATCGGACGCATATCGGTCAGCGTTTTAACGTTCCCACTGTACGCAGCGTTCTCATTCGTGTTTTACATCGATTTTACGACAAAATGACAGGTTGTAGCGCCTGTTGGTGCACAAATAGAACGGAGAAGGGATTCAAGATGTATAGATTTCCATCAGATGCTAAAAGACGGAAAATCTGGGAGAACAGAGTCAGTCGTGTTGGATGGAAAGTAACTTCTTCGTCAGTTCTCTGCCAGGTCAGTGTGATGGTGGTAA